>NW_028165102.1:50000-67500 GCF_964263955.1 Coregonus lavaretus
TGTGTAAATGAAATACATCAACCTCCACACTCCACACTGTGTAAATGATATGCATCAACCTCCACACTGTGTAAATGATATGCATCAACCTCCACACTGTGTAAATGAAATACATCAACCTCCACACTGTGTAAATGATATGCATCAACCTCCACACTGTGTAAATGATATGCATCAACCTCCACACTGTGTAAATGATATGCATCAACCTCCACACTGTGTAAATGATATACATCAACATCCACACTGTGTAAATTATATGCATCAACCTCCACACTGTGTAAATGAAATACATCAACCTCCACACTCCACACTGTGTAAATGATATGCATCAACCTCCACACTGTGTAAATGATATGCATCAACCTCCACACTGTGTAAATGATATGCATCAACCTCCACACTGTGTAAATGATATGCATCAACCTCCACACTGTGTAAATGATATGCATCAACCTCCACACTGTGTAAATGATATGCATCAACCTCCACACTGTGTAAATGATATGCATCAACCTCCACACTGTGTAAATGATATGCATCAACCTCCACACTGTGTAAATGATATACATCAACATCCACACTCCACACTGACAGCCAAGGGTCATGACAACACATTATCCATTGTCTTTTCCTTTGTGTTGTATTCTCACTGGATCAGACATGTAGCCTTGTGTTCTCACTGGATCAGACATATAGCCTTGTGTGTGTGTGTGTGTGTATGTGTGTGTGTGTGTGTGTGTGTGTGTGTGTGTGTGTGTGTCATCCTGATACCCTGTGTCATCACTGCTCCGTCAGGCTGGGAGTCGAATGTAACAAAGGCTGAGAACGTCAATACAATCAAACTAGCAAGGGCAACGATCACAAGTCAGTCATAATGTGGCTAATAGGCTAGCTTATCTATTTATGTAGCTTTTTATTGAGCAAGCTAAAAACACGAAGCCAAACGTTAGCTAGCTAGCTGCTGGGAGGATGTCATGTCATTGGACGAGTGGTTGAGTGAACGACTTTCCCCACCCATATTGTTTTTCGGTGACTACAGCTAGAGATTAAGGTTTTATTTGGTTAGCTTGCAAGAAATGTGAATCACTTTGCTAGCTTGGTAGCTATGCTGAACTTCAAAAACTGTTATCCACAGTTAGCATATCTCTTAGTTGTCAATCAAATGTATTTAGCATTGATTAAATGGGCAGGCAGGCAAGCAAGTTCCCACTCAGTTGTCAAAACGTGGCTTGGGACAAGCATGCATTGGCAGGCAAGCTGCAGAAGGGCCAGCAGGCTACTATTCCCCATCGTTTATCGGTGCAATTTCGATGGCAAACTAGCTGAAAATGTTTGAGGGTTTATCTAATGTTCCTTCGTTAGATTTTATCTCATCTTGCTCTCATCTCTAAACCGGAAGCTTATAAGAAATCCCGCTATGCCCTCCGACGAACCATCAAACGCTCATCAGATGTGGCAGGACTTGCAAACTATTACAGACTACAAAGGGAAGGACAGTCGCGAGCTGCCCAGTGACACGAGCCCAGACGAGCTAAATTACTTCTATGCTCGCTTCGAGACAAGTAACACTGAAACATGCATGAAAGCATCAACTGTTCCGGACGTCTGTGTGATCACGCTCTCCGTAGCCGATGTGAGTAAGACCTTTAAACAGGTCAACATTCACAAGGCCGCAGGGCCAGACGGATTACCAGGACGTGTACTCTGAGCATGCGCTGACCAACTGGCAAGTGTCCTCACTGACATTTTCAACTTCTCCCTGACTGAGTCTGTAATACCAACATGTTTCAAGCAGACCACCATAGTCCCTGTGCCCAAGGACACTAAGGTAACCTGCCTAAATGACTACCGACCCGTAGCACTCACGTCTGTAGCCATGAAGTGCTTTGAAAGGCTGGTCATGCCTCACATCAACACCATTATCCCAGAAACCCTAGACCCACTCCAATTTGCATACTGCTCCAACAGATCCACAGATGAGGCAATCTCTATTGCACTCCACACTGCCCTTTCACACCTGGACAAAAGGAACACCTATGTGAGAGTGCTATTCATTGACTACAGCTCAGCGTTCAACACCATAGTGCCCTCAAAGCTCATCACTAAGCTAAGGACCCTGGGACTAAACACCTCCCTCCGCAACTGGATCCTGGACTTCCTGACGGGCCGCCCCCAGGTGGTAAGGGTAGGTAACAACTGTACTGTACTCCCTGTTCACCCATGACTGCATGGCCAGGCACGACTCCAACACCATCATTAAGTTTGCCGATGGCACAACAGTGGTAGGCCTGATCACCGACAACAACGAGACAGCCTATAGGGAGGAGGTCAGAGACCTGGCCATGTGGTGCCAGGACAACAACCTCTCCCTCAATGTGATCAAGACAAAGGAGATGATTCTGGACTGCAGGAAAAGGAGGACCGAGCACGCCCCCATTCTCATCGACGGGTCTGTAGTGGAGCAGGTTGAGAGCTTCAAGTTCCTTGGTGTCCACATCACCAACAAACAAACATGGTCCAAGCACACCAAGACAGTCGTGAAGAGGGCACGACAAAACCGGTTCCCCATCAGGATACTGAAAAGATTTGGCATGGGTCCTCAGATCCTCAAAAGGTTCTACAGCTGCACCATTTTATTTCTTAATTTTTTAGGTATTCTTTCTTAAAACTGCATTGTTGTAAGGTCTACAACTGTTGTATTCGGCACATGTGACAAATAAAACTTGATGTAGCTCAGTAGGTAGAGCATGGCGTTTGCAACGCCAGGGTTGTGGGTTCGTTATAAAAAAAATATATATATATATATATAGTGAGGGAAAAAAGTATTTGATCCCCTGCTGATTTTGTACGTTTGCCCACTGACAAATAAATGATCAGTCTATAATTTTAATGGTAGGTTTATTTGAACAGTGAGAGACAGAATAACAACAAAAGAATCCTGAAAAACACATGTCAAAAATGGAGGGATTTTGCCCCACTCCTCTTTGCAGATCTTCTCCAAGTCATTAAGGTTTCGAGCCTGATGTTTGGCAACTCGAACCTTCAGCTCCCTCCACAGATTTTCTATGGGATTAAGGTCTGGAGACTGGCTAGGCCACTCCAGGACTTTAATGTGCTTCTTCTTGAGCCACTCCTTTGTTACCTTGGCCGTGTGTTTTAGGTCATTGTCATGCTGGAATACCCATCCACAACCCATTTTCAATGCCCTGGCTGAGGGAAGGAGGTTCTCACCCAAGATTTGACGGTACATGGCCCCGTCCATCCTGTCCCCTTAGCAGAAAAACACCCCCAAAGCATAATGTTTCCACCTCCATGTTTGACGGTGGGGTTGGTGTTCTTGGGGTCATAGGCAGCATTCCTCCTCCTCCAAACACGGTGAGTTGAGTTGATGCCAAAGAGCTCCATTTTGGTCTCATCTGACCACAACACTTTCACCCAGTTCTCCTCTGAATCATTCAGATGTTCATTGGCAAACTTCAGACGGGCATGTATATGTGCTTTCTTGAGCAGGGGGACCTTGCGGGCACTGCAGGATTTCAGTCCTTCACGGCGTAGTGTGTTACCAATTGTTTTCTTGGTGACTATGGTCCCAGATGCCTTGAGATCATTGACAAGATCCTCCCGTGTAGTTCTGGGCTGATTCCTCACTGTTCTCATGATCATTGCAACTCCACGAGGTGAGATCTTGCATGGAGCCCCAGGCCGAGGGAGATTGACAGTTCTTTTGTGTTTCTTCCATTTGCGAATAGTCGCACCAACTGTTGTCACCTTCTCACCAAGCTGCTTGGCGATGGTCTTTTAGCCCATTCCAGCCTTGTGTAGGTCTACAATCTTGTCCCTGACATCCTTGGAGAGCTCTTTGGTCTTGGCCATGGTGGAGAGTTTGGAATCTGATTGATTGATTGCTTCTGTGGACAGGTGTCTTTTATACAGGTAACAAGCTGAGATTAGGAGCACTCCCTTTAAGAGTGTGCTCCTAATCTCAGCTCGTTACCTGTATAAAAGACACCTGGAAGCCAGAAATCTTTCTGATTGAGAGGGGGTCAAATACTTATTTCCCTCATTAAAATGCAAATCAATTTATAACATTTTTGACATGCGTTTTTCAGGATTTTTGTTGTTGTTATTCTGTCTCTCACTGTTCAAATAAACCTACCATTAAAATTATAGACTGATCATTTCTTTGTCAGTGGGCAAACGTACAAAATCAAATACTTTTTTCCCTCACTGTATATATATATATATATATATATATATATATATATATATATATATATATATATAATGTATGCACTCACTAACTATCTGGATAAGAGCGTCTGCTAAATGACTAAAATGTAAAAATGTAAATGTAATTTGATTTGTTGATGTACATAACTGAGGGAGAGAGAGCTTACATGTTCATGGTAGTTTGGTCAATAGGACTGTGAAGCTTCCAAATGTAAGAGGACTCCCGTGGTATTTACATATTTGCAGAAATATAATTTTGACAAATGCTTTACTCTACCTCATTCCAAACATTCTATGAAAGTATGAAAACGTGAAAATGACCAAATCTAAGTGCTCGCTTGTAAAAAATAAATAAAAATAAAGGTGTCATAGTCTTCTGGAGGTGTGTGAACAGATTTTAATACGATTTCATTTTACTAAAACGCTGTAAGTTCCACTTTAAAGGTCCAATGCATACGTTTTTATCTCAATATCAAATCATTTCTGGGTAACAATTAGGTACCATACTGTGATTTCTTTCAATGAAAATGGTCAAAAAGAAACAGAAATAGCTTCTTAGCAAAGAGCAATTTCTCAAGCAAGAATTTTGCTAGGAGTGTCTAGGAGTGGTCAGAGTGGGGTGGGGAAAACTGAAAACTAGCTGTTATTGGCAGAGAGGTTTGGAACTCTCTTTCTTATTGGTCTATTAACTAATTCACCGCTTGGTGATGTTACCTGGCAGGCCAAAACGACATCCCACTAAAACAGGCTGAAATTTCAGGCGGTCTTTTCAAACAGCTCTTACACTAAAAGGACATTATCATAATTTTCACAATTTCACAGTATTATTCCAGCCTCATAGTGTGGAAATATATATATAAAACACAGGAAAATCTAGTTTTTGACTGCACTGGGCCTTTAGCTTTTACCAACTAAATGCTGTATAGTCATTTTGCTTGATTCTACATTGTACACTGTGATCTTTGGTCTTCACATGTCCTCAAATACCCCCTTTCCAATGAAACAGACATCACCGAAACCAAAAGAGTTGCACCCACTAAATCTGATACAGTGAACCAGCATGATTTTCATTTCTACAGTTACTGGTCACTTTGGCAACAGCCAACAACTTCAGGATATTTTACATTTTAGCCAACCAATAGACAGAGGCTGGATTATCATGGTACATACTGTATGAATGGTATTTATAGAATTGTTTTAATTATAATGATGCATTGTCACATACTAATTACAGTACCAATTACACATTGCTAAAAGCTTACCCGTGTAATCTTTTCCCTCACTGACCTGTCTCTCTTTGTGACAGAATGTCTAAGCTAAGTGACTCCAGAAAGGCATGTAACTCAAGAAAAGCAGAACCAAGTTTGAGGCTTTTTTTCTTGGGCTCCATTGTTGAAATGGCTTTTCAGAGATTGGTGACAACAGGTTGGTTGATGTTATTCACGCTGTGGCCATAATAATGCCTTTTAGCAGACGCTTTTATCCCAGTGATACTTTTGAGTGTGTGACCCCAGTGGTAAGTAGGACGTGGAACTGCTCCATTAAGACTCTATGCCCGTGTGTGTTGCTTAGACTCCTGCTAACAACACACACACAAACACACAACCACAAACCCACCCACACAGGCAGACACACCACTGCAAGGCAATGCCTCACCTATCCCCTGGGAACACTCCTGATCCCTTGTTTATCTTCTATTCCAGACCATGTTCCCCTCCTTCTGCATCCTTCTCCTAGAGGAGGCCATTGAGGCCAGATCAATACGTGGTAATGAGTGTAGCTCTGTGAAATGTAGGTTGGGAGGATGCATTTGACGACTCGTATCACTACTGCAGGGATACGGAGGTTGTCAAGAAAGCAAATAAATAATATTTCTTTAGTGTTTTTTAAAATATATAACCATAAGAAATGGACAAGATATATAATTTAGAGTTTGGCTATTGAGGTTTCAACCCAAAAGGGGAATGTATAATTTTTGACACTTCACTGTTGGAAACATGTTTTGAGAGGCAATGTGGCGTATTGTTGCAGTGTAGACTATGCTGCATAGATTACTGATAATTATTCTGATTATACCTGGTTTTAATGTAACGTGATGGCACTGAGCTGAGGAGGGGAATGAAATGCTTTATGGATTGCTGCTGGTTTATGAATGGGAAAAGATTTCCCTGTGTAATGTTAACCCTCATTAACAGAGCACAGACCTCTCTCTCTCTCTCTCTCTCTCTCTCTCTCTCTCTCTCTCTCTCTCTCTCTCTCTCTCTCTCTCTCTCTCTCTCTCTCTCTCTCTCTCTCTCTCGTGGACTGGTTCCCTGGAGATGGATCCGTCTCCCTGACTTGGACCAGAACAGGCTGTTCTGTACATGCTAAGTACCTGTAGACAGCATGAGTATGTGCTTTAAACCAACCACTCTTCATGCTATTGTAGAATGGACGATTTAGTCATTGCTTTTCAAAATGCTTAATGAAGACAGTGATAGACAATTGTTTTATTATATACAAATAATCATTTAAAATACCATACATTTTCAACGGATTTCAGTTTTAGTTTAAATGTTGACATTACTTATCCCTGAATTAAAAACCGTTTACATTCACATTATTGTGAATGGAGAAGTTGCAACCCAGTTGAAGGTTTCCATTCCAGACTAGAACAGTGAACTATAAGCTCTCAGGCTGGCAGCCGTGAGGGTAACGAAGTAGCATGGTATCAGCCCCTCCAGCACCATATCTCCTGCTGGTCCTGTTCACAGAGCTACAGAGGAGGAGGAGGAGGAGGAAGGAGAGTAGAGGGCTGGGAAACAGTTTGAATACCTATCTCTATTCAGCCCACCACGTGATATACTGATATACAGAATACCTATATCTATTCAGCGCAATAATAATGGCTGGAATGGAGTCAAACACATCAAACACGTGGTTTCCATGTGGTTGATTCCATTCCATTTACTCCATTCCAGCCATTATTATGAGCCGTCTTCCCCTCACCAGCCTCCTGTGATGTGCCTGGTATAAGTTTAGTACTCATGTACACACACAAACACACACATACACACACATAAACACACACGTGCACACACATACATACACATATGCACACACACACACACGCGCGCACACACACATACACATAAACACACACACCACTGTAGGTAGAGTAGGATATTAATAGGGATAATCTCTGGTGTACATCTCAGAGGGAGGGAGATGCTGTGAGGAATAACACCAGGTAGTCTGGTTCTCCAGGGGCTTCTGCAGCTGTGCTCACACCCACACGTTGTCTCAGAGTTGTCTAGCATGCATAGCATTTGTAGCATACATAAAGTCTTCGGAAGCACTACATAGATCTGGCTATAAGCTTATGACACACTATATAAAAAGGCTTTATAAAACATACATCATGTCTTTATAAGCACCATATATATAAGCACCACTTCTCCCGAGTAGCGCAGTGGTCTAAGGCACTGCATCGCAGTGCTAGCTGTGCCACTAGAGATCCTGGTTCGAATCCAGGCTCTGTCGTAGCCGGCCGTGACCGGGAGACCCATGGGGCGGTGCACAATTGGCCCGGTGTCGTCCAGGTTAGGGGAGGGATGTAGAGCATGGCGTTTGCAACGCCAGGGTTGTGGGTTTGATTCCCACGGCGGGCCAGTATGAAAAAAAATATATGTATGTACTCACTAACTGTAAGTCACTCTGGATAAGAGCGTCTGCTTAATGACTAAAATGTAAATATACCGGTAGACAAGTCATCTATTCTCTAAACTTGTATCTTACTGTATAAAAAGGCTTTATAAAACATACATCATGTCTTTGTAAGCACCATATACCGGTAGATGCTTCACAAGTCATCTACTGTATTCTCTAAACGTATATGTTGCTGTATAAAGGCTGTATAGAGTGGATCCTCGTTGACTCAACTTAAGACTACAGCTTTACGTCAGAGTTGTCACAGAGCGTTTAAAGCCTGGCTAGTTCTGAAATGGTGTACACACAAGCCTTGTATTTGGTTCAACGGCTAATGGGGATCCTAACAAACCAAACCACAGTCATCCAGTAAGTTGCAGGTGCAGTAAACAAAAAGATGAATAAAAGATAGATACCAGCACACGGTTGAATGCTCCTAAAGTTTATTGAAGGTCTTCACAAGTCGATCATCACAAATCCAGGCTCACCTGGGAGAGAGAGAGAGAGAGAGAGAGAGAGAGAGAGAGAGAGAGAGAGAGAGAGAGAGAGAGAGAGAGAGAGAGAGAGAGAGAGAGAGTGTGTGTGTCATTAGGGAACACCATAGACTTCTTGCAACAGAAAATGAAGACTAGTGTTTCCCATTGGACAAGTTCAAGTAGTCCCTCCCGGTTCCAGTCTGTTTTCTTCCTTTTTGTGCGTAATAAATACAACCCTGGCACATCACAAAGGCCTCGGTTTGTCCAGCTGGGACCCCAGCATGAGGCGACCTATCATCCGCGGCCAGGTGTCAAATCTGCCAGTTTGGTGGATGATTAATGATAAAGGGTAAGAGGGAGCTCTGTGCTCCCTGCCAGACCTGGGTTCAAATACAGTTCTAAATCATTTTAGCTACTTTATCTGTGCTCCATTGAGCTTGGCTGGTGAAATGGGACCAGTAGAAAAGTCCTAAAACTGCAAACCATGTGCGAAAACCACTCCAGCCAGGGCTAAAGCAATCGCTCAAAGTATTTGAACCCAGGTCTGGTGCTCGGAACGCTGTGCTGCTAGTGGACATGTAGTTCTTTCTAGTTGGTGCTGTCAGAGGAGGTTTTAGATGGGGAGGCTGTGTGTGTGTGTGTGTGTGTGTGTGTGTGTGTGTGTGTGTGTGTGTGTGTGTGTGTGTGTGTGTGTGTGTGTGTGTGTGTGTGTGTGTGTGTCACACCACAGTGGGCCTCACAACAGGAGACCAGGGTGAGTGACCGGCCCACTGCCATCGCCACCAATTAAACAGTGGCTCCGTTCACCTTGGAAGGACATGTGTTTATGTGTGTGTGTGTGTGTATGTATGTGTATGTATGTGTGTGTGTCTCACTGCCTGTGTGTGTGTATGTGTGTGTATGTGTGTGTGTCTCACTGCCTGTGTGTGTGTTCCAGTAATGTCCACGCTGACAGTGACACTGCCCTAACAAATAGCGCTTAGCCCTAACAAATACCTGCCTGTCTGTCTGTCACCCCTGTGGGAGTAGGAAGAACAGCTGTAAGGCATTAGGAGGAGGACATCAACTGCTGTGTTCCAAATGGCACCCTATCCCCTAGTGAACTACTTTTGACCAGAAGTGGAGCACTAAATAGGGAATAGAGTGCCATTTGGGATACAGAAACATCAACAGGGACACAACAATTCAACAATTAGTCACCAGTAATGCTTTAAGAGTCACAATTCTTTCAACAAGGTATTTCGATGGAATTTGTAAGGCATAGTATGTATGTACCTCATGGAACGTGTTATCAAACTGGTTTATAGTTTTAGAAAAGATTACTTTTTAAATTTAAGGACACTGTAAAGGAGATGATTTCCTGTCTCATTAAGGTAATGTTAACACATTGCTTATCTAGACGATTTCTGGCTTGGTGTCGACATGCTGAACTTATGCAGAACGTAAACACTGTCCTTTTGTATGTTGAGTTCCAGGGATAAAAAGGCAGTGGTATGAATACACAGTATATTTAAATCATGATAATTTGATCTGGTCATGATAATTTGATCTGATGGAAAAAGGTCATGATAATTTGATCTGATTGGACTAGGTCAGGATAATTTGATCTGATTGAACTAGGTCAGGATAATTTGATCTGATTGAACAAGGTCAGGATAATTTAATCTGATTTGAACAAGGTCAGGATAATTTGATCTGATTGAACAAGGTCAGGATAATTTAATCTGATTTGAACAAGGTCAGGATAATTTGATTTGATTTGAACAAGGTCAGGATAATTTGATCTGATTGAACTAGGTCAGGATAATTTGATCTGATTTGAACAAGGTCAGGATAATTTAATCTGATTTGAACAAGGTCAGGATAATTTGATCTGATTGAACAAGGTCAGGATAATTTAATCTGATTTGAACAAGGTCATGATAATTTAATCTGATTGAACAAGGTCAGGATAATTTAATCTGATTTGAACAAGGTCAGGATAATTTAATCTGATTTGAACAAGGTCATGATAATTTAATCTGATTGAACTAGGTCATGATAATCACAGACGCAGCCTTTTACCTCGCTCTCTCCCTCTCTCTATCCCTCTCCCTGTCCCTCTCCCTCCCTCTATCTTTAGCTCCCCTCCCTTCCCTGTTCCATCTCCCCTTTCTCTCCCTCCCTCTCTCCCTCCCTCTCTCTCTCATGTCTTCCATCTCCCCTCTCTCTTCCCTCCTCCTCCCCGTCTGCAGGCTTCAACAGAGAAAAGTGGAACTCATTGGAGTAGGAATGCAACACCAGAGGGTGCCAAAGCTTTTTCTGTTTGAAGTTGGATGACCGCCGCTATTCTCTACCTTTAATTCCCAGTGTTACATATAAAGGTCATTTCCAATGAGCACTCCATAAGAAAACCCTGATGAGGTTTGCTTTAATCATATCATCATTCAAACTCAGTTAGAGGAAGGTAATGGAATTAAGTTACTATGTCCGGTGGTGTAAAGTAACTAAGTAAACATTATTTAAAGTACTGCTTAAATCGTTTTTTTTGGGGTATCTGTACTTTACTATTTATATATTTTTGACAACTTTTACTTCACTACATTCATAAAGAAAATAATGTACTTTTTACTCCATACATTTTCCCTGACACCTTAAATGCTTCATTTGTAAATTATGTCTGAGTGTTGGAGTGTGCACCTGGCTTAAATAACAAAAAAAATGGTGCCATCTGGTTTGCTTAATATAAAGAATTTGAAATGATTTATATATTTAGGCGATTACATTTACTTTTGATACTTAAGTATATTTAAAACCAAATACCTTTATACTTTTACTCAAGTAGTATTTTACTGGGTGACTTTCACTTTGCTTGAGTCATTTTCTATGAAGGTATCTTTACTTTTACTCAACTATGAAAATTGGAAATGTTCCCACCACTGACTATGTCACAACACGTTGATACCATGTTGTTACTAGTTTAAGTACAGCATTACTCAAGAGTAACTTAATGTTAAGTGTTACCTCTGAATGCATTGAATTAAAACTAGGATTCATATATTTCATATGTGACTTTTCTTCCCAGAAAGCAACACAGGCCACTGTTAAGCTGTTGTTGTGAATGCATGTTACCATCATAGAATTATAGGATCTCTATGGTAACCATTACCCTCCCTGACTAAGCAAATGCCCTCCATATGGAAGTGAGAGATACCGCTGTGGACACTCTTAGCTATATGGGTTTACTGTATGTGCTCCCGCCTCCTTTTCACAGCTCAGGTTAGTGATATTGGACAAGAGCCCAAAAAGAATTGAATAAAACTGACCTGGGTTCAAATAATATTTGAAATCATTCAAACACATGTCTGGGATTGATTGAGCTTGCCTGGCACAATGGTACCAATAGGGTAGTCACAAAGCTGCAAACTCCTCCCAGCTGGCACTCCAAGCAGGCTAAAGCAAACGCTGAAACTAGTTGAAAGATTTTGAATATATTTGAACCCAGGTGTGGAATGAAAATCTTGTCATTATCATCCGAGCCCCTGGCAGAAGGAGGACTTTTATTTGTGATCCACTGTGTTAGCAGGGAGAAGCAGAGAGCTGAAGACGTGAGCAATGCTTCATGGAACATGTACCACACACGTGCTACTGCTCTGACTGAGGCGGTGACTGCCATGGTTTTGGGAGAACAACTTTGGTAACACTTTACTTAAAACAGGAAGGTGTAATGTGTTATTGGCCCTGCGATACACTGGCGTACTGTCCAGGGGGTGTACTGTACATCAAGCTGCATACACTACAGAAACAGGAGATGCTCCTATGAGTCAAGGCTCATGTAACGTGTTATAAATGCATTTATGATGCATTTTAAGACTTGTAATGAGCATGCATGAACCCACATGTCTTAAAATCAATTTCCACAAGACCTGGAATGCTAAACACTCCTGTAGCACTGGTCATCATTTCATAAAGAGAAAACCTCCCAGTCAGTAAAGTGTTAGGGCAACACCTGTGCGCCGATATAGGTGCTCCTGTTTGGTCCCAGTATATACAGGTAGTCCTGTTTGGTCAAATCAAATCAAATGTTATTTGCCACATGCGCCGAATACAACAGGTGTAGACCTTACAGTGAAATGCTTACTTACAAGCCCTTAACCAACAATGCAGTTTTTAAGAAAATAACAAAAAAAGTGTGAAGTAAAAAAAGAGATAAGTAAAAAATAAAAAAATAGCATATAATTAAAGAGCAGCAGTAAAATAAAATAACAGTAGGGAGGCTATATACAGGGGGACCGGTACAGAGTCAATGTGCGGGGGCACCGGTTAGTCGAGGTAATTGAGGTAAAATGTACACGTGGGTAGAGTTAAAGTGACTATGCATAAATAATAAACAGAGTAGCAACAGCGTAAAAGAGAGGGTTGGGGTGGGATGGGATGGGGAGGGGGGGGGGCAATGCAAACAGTCTGGCTAGCCATGATTAGCTGTTCAGGAGTCTTATGGCTTGGGGGTAAAAGCTGTTAAGAAGCATTTTGGACCTAGACTTGGCGTTCCGGTACCGCTTGCTGTGCGGTAGCAGAGAGAACAGTCTATTACTAGGGTGGCTGGAGTCTTTGACCATTTTTAGGGCCTTCCTCTGACACCGCCTGGTATAGAGGTCCTGGAAAATAAACGGAATTGAGCTAAGCATAGCAAAATCCTAGAGTAAAACCTGGTTCAGTCTGCTTTCCAACCGACACTGGGAGATGAATTCACCTTTCAGCAGGACAATAACCTAAAGAGTGGCCGAGTTACAGTTTTGACTTAAATTTACTTGAAAATGGTTGTCTTGCAATGATCAACAACAAATCTATTGGTCAGTCCTCCATTTTATTCTATCACAGCCATTAAACTCTTCAACTGTTTTAAAGTCACCATTGGCCTCATGGTGAAATACCTGAGTGGTTTCCTTCCTCTCCAGCAACTGAGTTAGGAAGGATGCCTGTATCTTTGTAGTGACTGGGTGTATTGATACACCATCCAAAGTGTAATTAATAACTTCACCATGCTCAAAGGGATATTCAATGTCTGCTTTTTTAGATTTTTTATCCAATCTAGGTGCCCTTCTTTGCGAGCCATTAGAAAACCTCCCTGGTCTTTGTGGTTGAATCTAAAGGACCTTACAGATAATTGTATGTGTCGAGTACAGAGATGAGGTAGTCATTCAAAATCATGTTAAACACTATTATGAGTCCATGCAACTTATTATGTGACTTTCACATTTTTACTCCTGAACTTATTTAGGCTTGCCATAACAAATGGGTTGAATACTTATTGACAAGACATTTCAGCCTTTTATTTGTAAAAATGTCTAAAACATAATTCCACTTTGACATTATTGGGTATTGTGTGTAGGCCAGTGACAAAACATCTACATTTAATCCATTTTAAATTCAGGCTGTAACACAACAAAATGTGGAAAAGGTCAAGGGGCGTGAATACTGTCTGAAGGCACTGTAGTACAGCAGCCATCTGATTCCTCTAGGATTAACAACCTTGATATTTAGGACATACTGTATCTGTAGTTCATTCACTCGTCAGCTGTTTTCCCCTCTATACGACAGTCAATTACTGGAATTCCTTCTTCGGCCACTTTCAAAACCATTCCTGGAAAATAGCACATTTGGTGGTTTTCAATTATTTCCTGTATAGCTCTCATGGACATTCAACATATGATGAAAGAGAGAGCGAGAGACAGAGAGAGAGAGAGAGCGAGAGAGAGAGCGAGAGAGAGAAGGAAGGAGAAAGAGAGAGAGGTGAGAGGGAGAGCGAGAGGTGAGAAGGAGAGAGGGGGGAGAGAGTGAGAAAGAGAGAGAGAAATAAAGAGAGAGAGAGAGAGGGACAGAGGGACAGAGGTGCAGAAGGACAGAGGGACAGAGGGAGATCAAATACCATTAAGTGCCTCACGTGTTTGATTTATTTAAAGAGGTGTATATTTTCAAAGCCAGCCTTTACATAATACATTGTCATATCAGTTGAGGACTGAAGCTACTGCATATTAATTGTACATGGAGGTCACCAGAGAGATATTAGCATTGCCAGCAGCAGCAGCAGGCTTCATCTGCTTCTCCAAACATACGTCCCAAATGGCACCCTATTCCCTATATAGTGCACTGGTCAAAAGTAGTGCACTATATAGGGATAAGGATTTCATTTGTGAGGCAGTCTGGTGCTGCTGTTGCTCAGGTGAGCGTGCAGGAATACAGGGATATCTCCTGATTGTGGCCTGTCAGATGTGTCTCAGCTAATTGTGAGTTAATTGTGTCGGTTTCAATGAACACCTCTGTGACATTTAAACCACAGGGTCCCCGGTCCAGACGTACATGTGACAGAAGAAACAGAGGAGCATCTGTAGACAGTGCATAAGTACAGAATAATACAACTCTTCTTCTCTGCCTCTCTTATCCTCTCCTCTGCTTCTGTCCCTGATTGATCTGTGGAGGATGGTGATTTGTTTTGCAGCTGTGATCGAGGACAAAGATGAGTCACATTGGTTAGTAGACCTGGATTCAAACACAATTTGAAATTTTTCAAACATTTCAAGCATTTGCTCAAGCCTGCCTGGAATGCCAGATGGACGGGATTTGCTCTTTCGCGATAATTCCATTGGTTTCATTGCGCCAGACAAACTCAAAAATCAACCCTAGATAAAGTATTTGAAATTATTTAAAATACTATTTGAACCCAGGTCTGCTGCTTAGCGGCGCTGCAATATGTAGATTGTCTCAGAGAGATCTGTGGTAGACGGTGCCAAGACGTGACTCCCCACGCGGCTGGACGACCAGCTCGGCCAATGACAGCTGTCTGATATGTCTGGTGTGGATTAACTGAAAGATTATTTCAGCGGTAGCAGCTTCTCTGGCCGAGGAGTCGCGTTCCCTTTAGATGATTCACTGTGTCCCGATCCATATGCACTGCTTCTATGAAGCATCCAACAAGCAGAGATGGACGCTAACCAAAACCATGTACTAGCTGCCCTTGACGACTGAGGGATTCAATTACATTTCAAGGTCAAGCTTGAACAAATATTTTTATCCATGTTTAGGATAGAAAAATATACACATTATTCATAGAATAATTCAAAGATAAAGTATCAGTGTCCTTTCATAGAATTTATGTGCATGGCCATTTTTTACTAAATTAATGATATGTACCCATTGTTTTGAAGAATATAATTTATAAATGCCTCATGAGCTTAGTTCAACTGTCATACCCCATCAGAACCCAAAATAGAAGCTTGTTTACTCCATGTTTGTACACAATGTACATTTAAACAAACAATGTATAGCCTCAAAACATGGTTAAAAATATATAATTATTTTGATGTCATGGATGGTCAGTCCTTTCATCCATACCTTTGTCTATGAATTTGAGTGTGGTAAAATTCTAACAGCCAAATCCCTGAGGCTTTTATTGAAACAGTGGCGGGGATTCGCTTTGTTATTGTTTCAACTCCGGATTGCCCCTTTAACGTGCAACTGGTGCACAAATACACCTAGGAAACATTTTGAATAAATGGTGTGCTGGAAATGTCTATTTTCTCGTTTTAAATATTCAAGCTTTTTACATGAACAGTATAGCAAAGAAAGCAGTTAATTTCTACCCAAACATTATTAGTGCAGACGATGCAGAAGATTAGTGGTTAATTGCTCTGATTAACAGATATTAACCAGATTATTAGGCCTACCCTAGTCTAAACGCCAGATGGCATGTCATTCTACAATTGTTACTGTGTATGACTGTGTATATTAGCCATTCATGTCATGGCATTTATTTTGTAACATGTAAAACAAACTCAGATATTAGATATTGTTCACAATTATCCCACATTTTCAACTCATACTATTTCCAACCCCCCCTCTAAATAGCCCCTGTTCCTTGCAGAGAAATAAAATAACTAACTATTAGTTTCATTTAATATTCTTCCCACCACAGCTAAATCAGACTCAGAACAGAAATGAAATGATGCCTTACCGGTATTGTCACAACTTCCTCCGATGCTGACTCCTCTCCTTGTTCCGGCAGTCTTCGGCGTTCGTCGTCACCGGCCTTCTAGCCACTGCCGCTCCTCATCTCATCTCATCATTCCATTTGTTTTGTCATGTTTATTACACACACCTGGTTCATATCCCCTCATCAGTACCTGTATAAGTGTTCCCTCTGCCCCATGGTCTTTGTGTGTGATTGTTAATTGTAGAGGAGATTATAGCTCGGTGGAGCTTGATTATATTGTGTATCGCTGGGTTATTCACCTGCCTTATAGCTCGGTGGAGCTCGATTATATTGTGTGTCGCTGGGTTATTCACCCGTCTGCCTTATTTTCCCCAGTGCGCCGTTTGTCCGCACTGGTGTGTATTACGCATTGCTGGGTACCTCTGTTTATTGATTAAACCATTTATTCCGTGATTTCCTCTCCTGCGTCTGACTCCGTCCAACATCACCTGCTACAGGTATAGACTAACTATCTGATTAATTTAATATTCTTCCCACCACAGCTAAGTCAGACTCAGAACAGAAATGGGCGGCAAGTAGCTTAGTGGTTAAGAGCGTTGTGCCAGTAACCGAAAGGTCGCTGGTTCTAATCCCCGAGCCGACTAGGTGAAAAATCTGTCTGTGCCCTTGAGCAAGGCACTTAACCCTAATTGCTCCTGTAAGTCGCTCTGGATAAGAACGTCTGCTAAATTACTAAAATGTAAAAATAATACCTTACCGTTATAGACTAACTATCTGATTAATTTAATATTCTTCCCACCACAGATAAGTCAGACTCAGAACAGAAATTAAATTATAAACTTTTCCACTAATGCAGAGTAAAAAGGTTTATCCACCCAGCTCCCATAATGTTCAGACTCCATCCCAAATGGTGCTCTATTCCCTATATACTGCACTACTTTTGACCAGGGCCCATAGGGGACCCACTAGTCAAATGTAGTGCACTATATAGGGAATAGGGTACCATTTGAGCCGTGGCCAATGTTCCATGCAACCACGGCCTGCAGTGATGACCAGTCAAATTGGATTAAGTCTGTGGTGGCTTGGGGGTTCTCTACAGCTGCTGCTGCTTGATAGGGGGTTTAGGTGAGCTGCA
>NW_028165102.1:72500-75204 GCF_964263955.1 Coregonus lavaretus
AACTCAATCATTCAGGGATCTAAACTACAGTATGACAGGGTCAAAGTACCTGAGAGGATCACATTAAAATAATATCAGAACCTCATATAGGGATCTAAACTATTGTATGACAGGGTCAAAGTATTATGTGACCCTGCTGGTCATCTATGAACGTTTGAACACCTTAATGGCCATGTACTGTTATAATCTCCACCCGGCACAGCCAGAAGAGGACTGGCCACCCCTCAGAGCCTGGTTCCTCTCTACCCGGCACAGCCAGAAGAGGACTGGCCACCCCTCGGAGCCTGGTTCCTCTCCACTCGGCACAGCCAGTTGAGGACTGGTCACCCCTCGGAGCCTGGTTCCTCTCTAGGTTTCTTCCTAGGTTCCTGTCTTTCTAAGGAGTTTTTCCTAGCAACCACACTTCTACATTGCTTGCAATCTACATTGCTTGCTGTTTGGGGTTTTAGGTTGGGTTTCTGAATAAGTACTTTGTGACATCTGTTGATGTAAAAATGACTTTATAAATCTATTTGATTTGATATGAAAGTACCTGAGAAGATCACATTGAAATAATATCAGAACATCATATAGGGATCTAGTGTCCTTGTCTAAACTCTGTGGACTAAATGCACAGGTCACTGACAGGTTTGGCTCACATCTATGGTGTAATAGTCTTTAGGCAAACAGCAATTACAGGAGGGAAACTCTATCCTTCTCATGTGACCACAAAGTAACTGTGTTCTTTTGGGGAATATTTTCATTACCTGATAGGTCGTTCAAACCTCTCTTACTTTTGTTCCATTGAGTTTGATGAAGCTTCCCTGGCAGGAATCAGCCAAGAAAATCAGTTGGTCAAATCAGTGGTTATTCACTTTTGTTTATTATGTATTCCACTTGCTTTGGCAATATATACATATGTTTCCCATGCCAATAAAGCCCTTTGAGTTGAATTAAATTGAGAGAGAGAGAGAGAGAGAGAGTGAGAGAGAGAGAGAGAGAGAGAGAGAGAGAGAGAGAGAGAGAGAGAGAGAGAGAGAGAGAGAGAGAGAGGGGGGGGGGGGGGGCCCATGAGAGAGAGTGAGAGAGAGAGAGAGGCCCAAGAGAGAGGGAGAGAGAGAGAGAGAGATAGAGATCCATGAGAGAGAGAGAGAGAGAGAGAGAGAGAGGAGAGATAGTGGCCCGAGAGAGAGAGGCCAGAGAGAGAGAGAGAGAGAGAGAGAGAGAGAGAGAGAGAGAGAGAGATAGTGGCCCGAGAGAGAGAGCGAAAGAGAGAGAGAAAGAGAGGCCCAAGAGAGAGAGAGAAAGGTCCAAGAGAGAGAGAGAGGCCCAAGAGAGTGTGAGAGGCCCAAGAGAGAGAGATATACAGTGGGGAAAAAAAGTATTTAGTCAGCCACCAATTGTGCAAGTTCTCCCACTTAAAAAGATGAGAGAGGCCTGTAATTTTCATCATAGGTACACGTCAACTATGACAGACAAATTGAGAAAAAAAATCCAGAAAATCACATTGTAGGATTTTTATTGAATTTATTTGCAAATTATGGTGGAAAATAAGTATTTGGTCACCTACAAACAAGCAAGAATTCTGGCTCTCACAGACCTGTAACTTCTTCTTTAAGAGGCTCCTCTGTCCTCCACTCGTTACCTGTATTAATGGCACCTGTTTGAACTTGTTATCAGTATAAAAGACACCTGTCCACAACCTCAAACAGTCACACTCCAACTCCACTATGGCCAAGACCAAAGAGCTGTCAAAGGACACCAGAAACAAAATTGTAGACCTGCACCAGGCTGGGAAGATGAATCTGCAATAGGTAAGCAGCTTGGTTTGAAGAAATCAACTGTGGGAGCAATTATTAGGAAATGGAAGACATACAAGACCACTGATAATCTCCTCAATCTGGGGCTCCACGCAAGATCTCACCCCGTGGGGTCAAAATGATCACAAGAACGGTGAGCAAAAATCCCAGAACCACACGGGGGGACCTAGTGAATGACCTGCAGAGAGCTGGGACCAAAGTAACAAAGCCTACCATCAGTAACACACTACGCCGCCAGGGACTCAATCTGCAGTGGCAGACGTGTCCCCCTGCTTAAGCAGTACATGTCCAGGCCCGTCTGAAGTTTGCTAGAGTGCATTTGGATGATCCCGAAGAGGATTGGGAGAATATCATATGGTCAGATGAAACCAAAATAGAACTTTTTGGTAAAAACTCAACTTGTCTTGTTTGGAGGACAAAGAATGCTGAGTGCATCCAAAGAACACCATACCTACTGTGAAGCATGGGGGTGGAAACATCATGCTTGGGGCTGTTTTTCTGCAAAGGGACCAGGACGACTGATCCGTGTAAAGGAAAGAATGAATGGGGCATGTATCGTGAGATTTGAGTGAAACCCCTCCTTCCAAAGCAAGGGCATTGAAGATGAAACGTGCTGGGTCTTTCAGCATGACTATGATCCCAAACACACCGCCCGGGCAACGAAGGAGTGGCTTCGAAAGAAGCATTTCAAGGTCCTGGAGTGGCCTAGCCAGTCTCCAGGTCTCAACCCATAGAAAATCTTTGGAGGGAGTGGAAAGTCTTGTTGCCCAGTGACCAGCCCCAAACATCATTGCTCTAGAGGAGATCTGCATGGAGAATGGCCAAAATACCAGCAACAGTGTGTGAAAACCTTGTGAAGACTTACAGAAAACGTTTGACCTGTGTCATTGCCAACAAAGGGTATA
>NW_028165101.1:0-20398 GCF_964263955.1 Coregonus lavaretus
AATTCTGTGGACACACACACAGACGCACTCATGCACTCATGCACGCACACACACACACACACACACACACACACACACACACACACACACACACACACACACACACACACACACACACACACACACACACGCACACACACGCACACACACACACACACACACACACGCACACACACGCACACATGCTCACTGGGCCTGTCCCCACACAGAGCCTGCGGCTTCACCCAGTCTGCAGCCTTTGAACCGCATGGCTCGTAAATAAGTCTGGCTGCCACACTGTGAGTGTGTGTGTGTGTGTGTGCGTGTGTGTGTGTGTGTGTGTGTGTGTGTGTGTGTGTGTGTGTGTGTGTGTGTGTGTGTGTGTGTGTGTGTGTGTGTGTGTGACAGAGACTGGGAGCAGATGTGAGGGGCGATTACAGTCCAGTAATGGGTTCCTGAGAGCAAGGACTCCTACACAGGGATGACCTCAGAGCCCAGGGATTTCATTAACACTAGAGCACTGGACACACACACACACACACACACACACACACACACACACACACACACACAGAGAACACGGGCCCCCCTAAGTTGGGAGTGGGAGGAGGTAGCCCCTAGATACTGATCTTGGGGTCAGTTTTGTTTCCCCCACCAATGGTTCAGGTTAGGATTTGAGGAGGGGAAGCTGATCCTAGATCTGTAGATAGGAGAACCTTCATCCTGGAGTTCCCCTAGTTTCCCCAGTCCTAATCCCTGCTCCTAGAATTCAATTCAAAATCATTTGAATCATTGTGAAATGTTTTGGCAGGTGAGTCGTTAAGAAGTCATTGACACGTTATTTTACTATTACAACTTGGTTGATCAAGAAGTGAACAATCTTCAAAAAAGTGGTCAGAGAATCTTAGCTAGTGTAATTAGCGTCATTTTTGTTGTAGGGGCATTCAGAAAGATGAAAGTGTCTTAATGTCTATAATGTCATGGTTTTATTGATTCGTGTGTACATTGATTGAACCATATGATCAGGACAAGCTCAGGGACTGAACACACTAATCAAAAAACACATATAGACATCCATCTATATGGCTCAGGATCATCTCCTATTTTGGCAAACCCGCTTCACATGGCCACATATACAGCTGAGTGGAGCATGCCAAGGCAGGCTGTATGTGTAAGGTGAGAAAACTCTAAGGCTGCGTTTAGACAATTCTGATCTTTTTTTCCCACTAATTGGTCTTTCGACCAATCATATCAGCTCTGTTCACATCAGATCTTTTTTTCAGAGCTGATCTGATTGGTTAAAAGACCAATGAGTGAAAAAAAGATGAGAATTGGGCTGCCTGTCTAAATGCAGCCTAAGTGAAAGTTTGTTTCTGGGCTTGCATTTGCCTCAGCAATGTACTATCATCACACTGACTAGACCTTTACTGTATGGTCAATGGAGTAAGGACATTTGCACGAAACACAAAGGCTGAATTTACAAACGCAGCCCAATTCTGATCTTTTGCCCAATTATTGGCCAAAGAGCTGATCTGATTGGTCAAAAGACCAGTTAGTGGCAAAAGATCAGAATTTGACTGCCTGTGTAAACACAGCCAAAGTGAAACATATATCTAGACTCACAAAGAATATGAAATGCCCAATAATATTGAAAGTATTTATTGGAATAATCTAAGAAAGAGTTCAAGTAATGAACTCAGGGATGAATGTTACTCCGTTAAAACAAGCTGCTACTAGGCTCCATTGTTTATTAAAAACAACTTACCAACGAATTAAATCCAATGTAACATTCAAATGAAAAGAGAAAATGGCAATTAAGTGGCTTTCAGCTCATAAAACGGTCCCTCCCTCTCGTACCTGTTGCTATTTGGTGTGTGTGTGTGTGTGTGTGTGTGTGTGTGCGTGTGTGTGTGTGTGTGTGCGTGTGCGTGTGCGTGTGTAACACTAGCTGAGCGACTTGGTGGCCTTTTCTTTTCCACTTGACGGACTCCGAGCAACAAACCTGCTTTTATGCCAGCTGCACCCCCCCTACACTCTGTAATCGAGCCCCCTTTCATTCAATCACGCTACCATGGCTCTCTCTCTCTGTCTGTCTCTCCTTCGCTCTCTCTTGCAATCAACCCACCCCTAATGTACCCCATTCTAAAACAGTCCCTTCCACCTCCACCACTACCACCACCACCTACCCCCCCCCCCACACCACACCATCAGAGCCTCTCTTGCCCAGAATCAGTGCCCCGGGACGGGGTCAGGGAGAGGGACAGCTTGCAGACCTCCCGGAAGCCTCTTTAAAACGGGGTATGGGCCAGAGCGGTGGGTGACCCCAGTCAGATGGTGGTCTGCTCCCAGGTAAAACATCTGGTCTACTGATGGAAGTGGGGGTGGGGGGGGGGGGGGGGGCATACGTGCATGCTTAAAAGCAGGGAAGCAGGCAGGCACGTAGGAACACAAACACACACACACACACACACACACTAAGCCGGCCTCTTTATTAGTCATTTGGACAAAAAGCTCTGCCATCCACCATTTCCCCTCCGTCTACACAGTCGATGACAACGCCCGCCCTAGTTGCTAGCAGCTGTCCAGAGCTACCCAGCACACACACACACACACACACACACACACACACACACACACACACACACACACACACACACACACACACACACTAGCGCCAAGCATACAGCCATTACCTAAAGACATGGCAGCATTAGTGCCTGGCTGAATGATCTACCTGTAGTTTACTTGACATGACAGAACTTGCCATTCACCACATTAGGAGTAATTGCTCATTAGGGAAAACTCATTAGTTTAATCTTAACATCTGAATGTGCCAAATCCCGTGGTAAACAGTCCATTGAAACTCAATGTAATAACACAGGGGTCAATGACAGCTATATGAACTAATCATGTATACTATTGTATATAATATTGTATGTTAGCTAGGTGTCAATGGCAGCTATATGAACTAATCATGTATACTATTGTATATAATATTGTATGTTAACTAGGTCAAAATCTATGATACAGAGTAGAATATGTGAATATCCTCAATTCTGGAGCTTCCTTCTAGTGGAAATTGTGAAAGAGTAAAGCGACAGTACCTAGCTCGATGACAGCTGTGGGAACAGGTTGAAAGCAACAGCATGGTTGTGTGTGTGTGTGTGTGTGTGTGTGTGTGTGTGTGTGTGTATGTGTGTGTGTGTGTTTGTATGTGTGTGAATACCTCCATGTGTGCAGCTCCTCCAAATGAGATAAGGAGGGTGGTGATAGCCAGAGAGACAGCTGTTGTCTGCTGACAGACCAGGGTTTAAACTGGGGGAGAGGACACACACACACTTGAGAGTTGGAGCGCCGCAGGCCTCCCAGGGTGCTCCCTAGGGTTTAAAAGAATTGTATGTGTGTGTGGGTGTGTGTGTGTGTGTGTGTGTGGGTGGGTGTGTGTAGGTGGGAAGTGATACCCGAAGCCTCTCCAAAAACTGGTCAAGCAGAGCTAATGAGACCCACCATCTCCCTCAAATCTCCCTTCCTTCATTTCAGAATATTCACTCAGTGTTCCCCTCCTTACACTCCCCACATTCACTCAGTGTTCCCCTCCTTACACTCCCCACATTCACTCAGTGTTCCCCTCCTTACACTCCCCACATTCACTCAGTGTTCCCCTCCTTACACTCCCCACATTCACTCAGTGTTCCCCTCTTCACACTCCCCATATTCATCCCACACAATAGTCCCATTGCTCTTGCAATCACGGATTACAGTCTACCTGTATTGTGTTCGCGTCTCTCTCTAAAGCCTAAATTAAAGGATAATTGTAGGGTTTATTGGGTAAAGGGTGGCTGCAGAGAGACAGTGAGACACAGAGGTATGATGTTTTGATAACTATGAGATTATAGTAACTCATTATAAGGGGATCATACATACTTATGATAAGTATAATAATGCATTATAATATGACATCAGGCGTTATAATTGCAAGCTTTAAGTAAAGTGTTACTAAGGTTTTAAATCAACAAAGTGAAGTTATGTTCTGAGAGTTTTTTTCAAGGAGAACACTTAGTTAGTTTTATAATTATTTTATAATTAAGATACAAATAGTTATATTTAAAACCTAAGAAACAAAAACGTAATTTTTTTGTTTCTTAGCTATTCTTGTTCTAATTATTCATTGTGAAATCTAAAACAATTGTCCCAGTAGACAGAAATTGTGGTCTGACTTCTTTGGTTGCAGCCTATGGACTGAAGGCTTAAATCCGGAGGCGTTATGTTGGAGGGAAGTTTACACACAGTTCAGTTCAGTTCTTTTCAATGCTTTGACTGAGTTGCATTAAACCAGTCTCGTGTTTTAAAATACATTTTTTGAGCAAATAAATTGACATTTGAATGTGACCTAAACATAGCGGTATGTTACATTTAGCTTGCTGCTTTTATGGCTGTTATCTGTCCCCAGTATATAGAACATAAAACCATTATGAACTACTTCATAAATTGTTAAGACATTTGGGTTGCGGGTTACCAACCCAAACAAGTGATGCTACTGTAAATTCAATTATCATTTGATTATTGAGAACCATGCTGAAACAGTGTCAGCGCATTGCAAGGGACATGATAAAGAATAATGAATAGAAGATAAAACTCTATTCTGGTTGACAGATTGCTTCTGAAAATAAAGTGGCCTCCTTATGGTGCATATCAGATAACTATACAATCTGTTGCATTGCAGTTCACAAGTCCCTTTCAAAACACATTCTTTTGACTGCTTTAGACAGTTCCAAGCCATTATATTTATCAGGAGTGGATCCATTGCAATTATCAGTAGTGGATCCATTATATTTATCAGGAGTGGATCCACTGCATTTATCAGAAGTGGATCCACTGCATTTATCAGTAGTGGATCCATTATATATATCCGTAGTGGATCCACTGCATTTATCAGTAGTGGATTCACTGCATTTATCAGTAGTGGATCCATTATATATATCAGGAGTGGATCCATTCCATTTATCAGGAGTGGATCCATTGCATTTATCAGGAGTGGATCCATTGGAGTGGATCCGTTGCATTTATCAGTGGTCCTCTGTAGCTCAGCTGGTAGAGCACGGCGCTTGTAATGCCAAGGTAGTGGGTTCGATCCCCGGGACCACCCATACACAAAAAATAAATATGTATGCACGCATGACTTTAAGTCGCTTTGGATAAAAGCGTCTGCTAAATGGCATATTATATTATTTTATCAGGAGTGGATCCAATATATTTATACGGAGTGGATCCATTGCATTTATCAGGAGTGGATCCATTGCTTTTATCAGGAGTGGATCCATTCCATTTATCAGGAGTGGATCCATTGCATTTATCAGGCGTGGAGACATTATATTTATCAGGAATGGAGCCATTGCATTTATCAGGAGTGGATCCATTCCATTTATCAGGAGTGGATCCATTGCATTTATCAGAAATGGAGCCATTGCATTTATCAGGAGTGGATCCATTGCATTTATCAGGAGTGGATCCATTGCATTTATCATGAGTGGATCCAACATATTTATCAGGAGTGGATCAATTGTATTTATCAGGAGTGGATCCACTGCATTTATCAGTAGTGGATTCACTATATTTATCAGTAGTGGATCCATTGCATTTATCAGTAGTGGATCCATTATATTTAACAGTAGTGGATCCATTGCATTTATCAGTAGTGGATCCACTATATTTATCAGGAGTGGATCTATTGCATTTATCAGTAGTGGATCCACTATATTTATCAGCAGTGGATCCATTACATTTATCAGTAGTGGATCCATTGCATTGATCAGGAGTGGATCCATTGCATTTATCAGGAGTGGATCCAATATATTTATCAGGAGTGGATCCATTGCATTTATCAGGAGTGGATCCAATATATTTATCAGGAGTGGATCCATTGCATTTATCAGGAGTGGATCCACTGCATTTATCAGTAGTGGATTCACTATATTTATCAGGAGTGGATCCATTGCATTTATCAGGAGTGGATCCATTTCATTTATCAGGAGTGGATCCATTGCATTTATCAGGAGTGGATCCAATATATTTATCAGGAGTGGATCCATTATATTTATCAGGAGTGGATCCACTGCATTTATCAGGAGTGGATCCAATATACAGTATCTATCAGGAGTGGATCCATTCCATTTATCAGGAGTGGATCCATTGCATTGATCAGGAGTGGATCCATTGCATTTATCAGGAGTGGATCCATTGTATTTATCAGGAGTGGAGACATTATATTTATCAGGAATGGAGCCATTGCATTTATCAGTAGTGGATCCACTATATTTATCAGTAGTGGATCCACTATATTTATCAGTAGTGGATCCATTGCATTTATCAGTAGTGGATCCACTATATTTATCAGGAGTGGATCCACTGCATTTATCAGGAGTGGATCTATTGCATTTATCAGTAGTGGATCCATTGCATTTATCAGTAGTGGATCAACTATATTTATCAGTAGTGGATCCACTATACTTATCAGTAGTGGATCCACTATATTTATCAGTAGTGGATCCATTGCATTTATCATTAGTGGGATCCACTATATTTATCAGTAGTGGATCCCACTATATTTATCAGTAGTGGATCCATTGCATTTATCATTAGTGGGATCCACTATATTTATCAGTAGTGGATCCACTATATTTATCAGTAGTGGATCCATTGCATTTATCATTAGTGGGATCCACTATATTTATCAGTAGTGGATCCACTATATTTATCAGTAGTGGATCCATTGCATTTATCATTAGTGGGATCCACTATATTTATCAGTAGTGGATCCACTATATTTATCAGGAGTGGATCTATTGCATTTATCAGTAGTGGATCCAATATACCGTATCTATCAGGAGTGGATCCATTCCATGTATCAGGAGTGGATCCATTGCATTTATCAGTAGTGGATCCACTATATTTATCAGTAGTGGATCCATTGCATTTATCAGTAGTGGATCCACTATATTTATCAGTAGTGGATCCATTGCATTTATCAGTAGTGGATCAACTATATTTATCAGTAGTGGATCCACTATATTTATCAGTAGTGGATCCATTGAATTTATCAGTAGTGGATCAACTATATTTATCAGTAGTGGATCCACTATATTTATCAGTAGTGGATCCATTGCGTTTATCAGTAGTGGATCCACTATATTTATCAGTAGTGGATCCACTATATTTATCAGTAGTGGATCCACTATATTTATCAGTAGTGGATCCACTATATTTATCAGTAGTGGATCCATTGCATTTATCAATAGTGGATCCACTATATTTATCAGTAGTGGATCCACTATATTTATCAGTAGTGGATCCATTGCATTTATCAGTAGTGGATCCATTATATTTAACAGTAGTGGATCCATTGCATTTATCAGTAGTGGATCCACTATATTTATCAGGAGTGGATCTATTGCATTTATCAGTAGTGGATCCACTATATTTATCAGCAGTGGATCCATTACATTTATCAGTAGTGGATCTATTGCATTTATCAGTAGTGGATCCACTATATTTATCAGCAGTGGATCCATTACATTTATCAGTAGTGGATCCATTGCATTGATCAGTAGTGGATCCACCATATTTATCAGTAGTGGATCCACTATATTTATCAGGAGTGGATCCACTATATTTATCAGTAGTGGATCC
The DNA here is from genome assembly GCF_964263955.1 of Coregonus lavaretus. Lineage (NCBI taxonomy): Eukaryota > Metazoa > Chordata > Actinopteri > Salmoniformes > Salmonidae > Coregonus > Coregonus lavaretus. The sequence continues at coordinate 7,666 of NW_028165101.1, forward strand.
ACTACATTTATCAGTAGTGGATCCACTGGTAAGATAAAGTCAGGAAGAGCAGAGCTTCCTACGAAAATATTTATAATTCCACAAACCTTTGGCTACAGAGGAGTTTGGAATTAATGTGTGTTTTCTTAAGAGGGGGTGCCTCGCGGTACAGGATGGGGAATTCTCCTCGATCCAGGACTTTGGGCTCCTGCTTATTCACGATTTATTAGACTCAAGTAATAGGAACCATGAAGGGAGAGGGTCCCGCGAAGCAGAAGGCCGTTCTAAAAATGGGGCCTAATGTTATTAAGATATGAAACACCGTGTTAAATCAAACCCCCCCAGCACAAACTGCCTTCGGTTTGTGGTCCACTTTTTATTATTTGTGGGGGTAGAAATTCAGATGGGGATCAGGTTTCTGATTATTTATATTCAGTCGTTTGCTTCGATACAAAAACTCTGTGGTTGATGCAGTGTTTGCTCCACAAGTATATTTCAGATAATTGACTTGGACGAGAACTGCTAAGTCAAATTTTTGAATACATTTGGGAAAAACAGTTGATATGAGGCATGTTTCATTAGGTGAATACTTGGTTGTTTGCTGAAATACAAAATGGTGGGTTGTAATCTAGCTGCCCATGCAGTTTCATGAAAAATAAACACAAACAGAGATGGATTTGCTCAAAACAATTCTATTTGATAGATATTAAAACAAATACTCTTCCTGGGTCTAAACCACATGCCTGTAGGCCTATGGGAATGAGGGCATCATTGAGTACAATTTCAGCCAATATCGCTGAATGATACTATCTTCAGTTAACTGAATAAGTTAAGTACTGTACTATTACAGTAAGCCGGTAGCCTAGCGGTTAGAGAGGCCAGCTCGAATCCCGGGTCCAACGTGAAAAACCTGTTGGTAAATGAGCTGGCAACCTGAGGGTTGCTTGTATCAAATCCTAGATGCTGTTGGGCCCTTGAGCAAGGCACTTAACCCCCCACAACAACATCGCCCAGTGTGGCAGCCCCCCGCACCTCCAAAAACCTCTGTGTATTTGTGTCTTTCAGAGCGGTTGGGTTAAAAGCAAAAGCCAAATTTCAGTTGGACCTTGTGTGCGATCGACCAATGAAGTGATCTTAATCTTAAATATTAGTATATCAAAAAAATATATAAGGGTATCAATAAATGTATCATTATTGTAATAGCGTTCCTATATGTCTTATGGAAATGTATGTATTGTAATATTTGATCACCTCAACAATTCAAGTAAATGAATATCCATGTGCAAGCGATGACTGAACGTTTGTCACATGCTCTATTAAATGTCAATGGAACCCTTGTCTGCATTTCTCAGACACAATATTGGTTTTGTTATTTTTGTGCACCAAGCAAGAAGGAGAGATCCAGACTGAACGCTTCTGAACAAAGCTCTCGTGATCTACGAGTGTTTAAAGGTGATTGGAATGGCTACCAAAACACAGAGGGCAATTTTAGATCGGAGCTATGAAGGGGTCCTTGAGAAATATGAATACCTGTCTTTGGAAAAATCCTTAACGTGGTTCCCTTAAATTACTTAATTAGTTTCCTGGCAAGAAAAAGGCCTCTGTGATTTAGGTGTAATCTTCAGTACTTAGGCCAAGCACAAGTGTTGAAAGGATTCAACTGCCACTAAGGAAAATAAAGAGCTTTAATGAAAAGTAGGACTGAATGGTATACTCCCCCCAACATTACCCTTAGTATAGAGACAGACACTTTACTCAAACACACACACACACACAATCATACACACACACATACACACAAAAAAACTAACACAAACTAAGTGATTTGGCGTAAATAAAACATATGAAAAATAACTGTGAAATTGAGATTTACAAAGCAGTACATGGACAACTCACACCAAGCTAGGTTACCTTGAACTGTAACTGCTACCATGGAGTAAAAAGGTAATGTTATGGAAAAAGACACAAAGAAAGTATTTAAAAAACAGTCAGGGTCTCAACTTACTTGTTGAGTGTTAGAATAGTAGAATACACAAGGTGCAATTTCAGCAGTTTTTCTCTTGTTATGTCCGTCACTGACAGTCACTCAAAGCCATGTCAGCTAACAATCTTTAGATTGGTAAATTAGTTTAGCCAGCTATCTAAACTTGTAGTGATCATGGTTGAATTACCGCTGATTTTGTTAGTCACTCGCACTCAGTTATCATATTAAAAACTGCAAACCTTTCTCTCCACCCTATGGCAAAATGTATAGAATTGCAGCAAACTTGCTTAGCCAAAAGGCTAGGTCCGGCTCTGGCTGCATGTGGGTATGGATGTGGGTACGCAGACCCCGCGAGCCACTGCGGCCCCTCATGATAAGTTCCGATTTTTTTGTGGCCATCAAAGTTGCCCATCCCTGCTCTAGCCTATAATATACAACAGCAATAATAGAAGTATATTTAAATTCTCATAAACTATTCTGTTGTTGAAATGATAGACATAACAAATATAGGTTTAGGTCTACTCTATGAGCTATACTGTCAAGTAGGTGTTGTGTGAGCCTTAACTTAACTTGCAGTGCAATGTATTTCAAAAAGTTTCCAAATTAGGAAAATAGCTTAATGCACTGTACATTCTCATTGGAAATAGGATTGAATTGTCTTTGTCTGACAGGCTCCTTCATTATATGCATAGTCATTTACTGTAATGCAAACTTAGAACAATAATAAAAAAAAACGTTAAATACATGGAGGAGAAAGGAAAATTCTGATAAGAAACATCAGTCACTGTCCCATATACTGTAGCCACATTTACAAGCTGTGAATTTAGTTTTCAAGCGGTAGGCAGTAGGCTAGCCTGAGTGATAAAGTCAAATGGGTATTGGTGATATTTACTAAAGAAAGATCTAAAAAATACTATGCAATTTTACCAATAATGTTCTAAATGAAGTTTTGTGGGAACTGAAGTGGCCTACATAGTCGGTCAGTTGAGACGGTTAGGAAAATGTTTAACAGATCCGATGAGCTGGTTTAGTCCCAAAACCAACCAATATTATGAGTACATAATAATTTTGATATGTATTGCCCTGCTCTGGTAAACTATTGTTTGAAAAACAATACAGGCCTAATTTAACTTTAGTTTAACTTGTTCTGTAGAATTGTATCCTATAACCTATAAAGATAATGCAAGTGCTCCAAAAATCGATTATTGCACACAGAATGAACACAGGCTATTCATTTTTCTGAACAGGCAATAATACTTTTGATAAGCAATATGATATTCATACTTATATGAATCCACTTACCATGATTTAGGTCGAACAAAAAAAAAAATCCGGTAGTTGTTCAACACTGTTCTCTCTCCATATAGCGTAGCGTGTTCAAATCTCTATGGCAAAACGTATTCTACAGATGAAACTGAAACGCTCAATAGTCAAACTCAACGCACGATAAGTCTTTACTCACTGTGGATGCCTATTTATTCTTCTTCAAAGTGATGATGACTGCAGATTTTGAGAAATGTGTGCGCACTTTGTTTGGATTTCTTGAATCGTTCGTCTACGGTCTAATAAGTCGAATTGACAGCTATCCAGCGAATCTAAAGCTGCGTTTTTATCCGAAACATTGAACCCGTTTCTCGATAAGTGTTTCATACACCTTCAGGAGCGCGTGTTTGCTTTGGCGCTGGTAAGGAAGTGATGATAAGGGTAAAATAAAAAATGTTGGTTCCTCCTCCTGAGGGTGTTCTCAATACCCGCGAGCCGAGTTCTGTACAGTGTGTGTGTGAGTGTGATCCCGCGCGCGCCTGTTCTTGTGCCAATACGCAGGAGTTGCTTTCAATTGGCTCTCTATATTCATCAGTTAACAAAATAACTCAAGCGGAGATGAGCTCTTCCTTTATCGCTTTATCTCACCTTTGTATCTTTGTTTGGTAAAGAATGCCTCTCTCGACCGTTGTTTACACAAAGACGATGAGAATCTCACTCGCTTAGGGCTTCTCTGGAAGTCTGGGATGGTGTTGACAGTATGTGTGGATTAATCATTTATTCTAATGCCGTAGATTATTGACTGGTTTCTATAGGTCCTTAATGTGTGTATTTGGATATCTCTTAGGCCTATACGTATACACGCTATAGTGTGTGTACATAATAATTGGTTTATACATGCCCATGCATTATAATAACAACTTGAAGCACTTTAATACTTTATTGCCTTATAAACGCGTCTTTTATAGCACCTTATAGATAAGAACATTACAGAGAAGATTATTTAACTTCATAAAGAAATGTGAAGTACAGTCACACTTTAATATAAAGCATATTAAAGGCTCAATTAAGCCTTCATAAGCACATTATAAGGCCTACATAAATGCTTCAATAATAATTTATTAATGTCATTATAGAGTGGCAAAAGGGTTACACCACAATTTGCAAAGCACTAGGCCTACCCATCACATCATCCTTTGTATGTTAATTGCCAAATTATTTGTTACCTTATGAAGGGTTTATGAAGGCTTCATTAGGCCTTTTCAAGCTATATTTAATTTAAAGTGTGACCATTGCAGTTTAATAATGCTGAGTAACTGCATATAATCATGTACTTGTAAGGCAATATAACACATCATAAGAAGTTGCTACAAAAATGTTATGCTATTATATGCCCTAATGTTTAGAAATAAATGGTGAAATAATAAATAGTGATTTACACTATTAATGTTATTTTCTAATGGTTTTTAAACCCTAACCACATTTATCTTATTTGAAATGACACAAATACACTGTAAAGACAAACTATCCCCACTGTTAATTAGCTTCGGTATGCACTGTATAACTAAATATCATAGTTGGCTATATCTTGACTGTGGTTAAAGGGGCAATCCGGGATTAATTGGGACATACATTGCTTGATTTATACAGCCATTGATTCTTGAAGAATATAATTTCCAAATGTATCATTATTACACCAAGTTTGAAAGAAAATAACAACATATTGACTGAATGTAAACATTTGCAATTTGGAAAGTCCCAACTAAATATTTTAAGTAGTTTTGAAGTTCATTTCCTGCAATTCTACACATTTTGCCATGGGGCGGAGAGAACATGTTGCAGTTTTAAAGCATGTTTTCTGCAATTCTACACATTTTGCCATGGGGCGTAGAGAACATGTTGCAATTTTAAAGCATGTTTTCTGCAATTTTACACATTTTGCCATGGGGCGGAGAGAACATGTTTCAATTTTAAAGCTTGTTTTCTGCAATTCTACACATTTTGCCATGGTGCGTAGAGAACATGTTGCAATTTTAAAGAGTGTTTTCTGCAATTCTACACATTTTGCCATGGGGCGTAGAGAAAATGTTGCAATTTTAAAGCACGTTTTCTGCAATTTTATAATCATTTTGTCTTGTGACAGAGATACATTTTTGTAGTTTTAAAGCAAATTTCCTGCAATTCTATACATTTTGCCATGACTTATGCTATGTTAATATGATATCTGAGAAGGGAATTACTAACAAAATCAATGGGGGCCCCCTGGAGGTCGAGGCCGGTTGGTATTCGACCATGATTACCACAAGTTTAAATAGGTGGCCAGACTAACTACCAATCTAAAAAAAATGGTTAGCTGACATGGCTAATTTAGTGGCTGTCAGTGACTGACATAACAAGAGAAAAACTGTTGATGCACAACCAAATTTTGAAATTGCACCTTGTGTATTCTACTATTCTTACTCTCAATAGTAATATACAGTGGGGAGAACAAGTATTTGATACATTGCCGATTTTGCAGGTTTTCCTACTTACAAAGCATGTAGAGGTCTGTAATTTGTATCATAGGTACACTTCAACTGTGAGAGACAGAATCTAAAACAGAATCCAGAAAATCACATTGTATGATTTTTAAGTAATTAATTTGCATTTTATTGCATGACATAAGTATTTGATCACCTACCAACCAGTAAGAATTCCGGCTCTCACAGACCTGTTAGTTTTTCTTTAAGAAGCCATCCTGTTCTCCACTCATTACCTGTATTAACTGCACCTGTTTGAACTCGTTACCTGTATAAAAGACCTGTCCACACACTCAATCAAACAGACTCCAGCCTCTCCACAATGGCCAAGACCAGAGAGCTGTGTAAGGACATCAGGGATACAATTGTAGACCTGCACAAGGGTGGGATGGGCTACAGGACAATATGCAAGCAGCTTGGTGAGAAGGCAACAACTGTTGGCGCAATTATTAGAAAATGGAAGAAGTTCAAGATGACGGTCAATCACCCTCGGTCTGGGGCTCCATGAAAGATCTCACCTCGTGGGGCATCAATGATCATGAGGAAGGTGAGGGATCAGCCCAGAACTACACGGCAGGACCTGGTCAATGACCTGAAGAGAGCTGGGACCACAGTCTCAAAGAAAACCATTAGTAACACACTACACCGTCATGGATTAAAATCCTGCAGCGCACGCAAGGTCCCCCTGCTCAAGCCAGCGCATGTCCAGGCCCGTCTGAAGTTTGCCAATGACCATCTGGATGATCCAGAGGAGGAATGGGAGAAGGTCATGTGGTCTGATGAGACAAAAATATAGCTTTTTGGTCTAAACTCCACTCGCCATGTTTGGAGGAAGAAGAAGGATGAGTACAACCCCAAGAACACCATCCCAACCATAAAGCATGGAGGTGGAAACATCATTCTTTGGGGATTATTTTCTGCAAAGGGGACAGGACGACTGCACCGTATTGAGGGGAGGATGGATGGGGCCATGTATTGCGAGATCTTGGCCAACAACCTCCTTCCCTCAGTAAAAGCATTGAAAATGGGTCGTGGCTGGGTCTTCCAGCATGACAACGACCCGAAACACACAGCCAGGGCAACTAAGGAGTGGCTCCGTAAGAAGCATCTCAAGGTCCTGGAGTGGCCTAGCCAGTCTCCAGACCTGAACCCAATAGAAAATCTTTGGAGGGAGCTGAAAGTCCGTATTGCCCAGCGACAGCTCCGAAACCTGAAGGATCTGGAGAAGGTCTGTATGGAGGAGTGGGCCAAAATCCCTGCTGCAGTGTGTGCAAACCTGGTCAGGTCCTACAGGAAACGTATGATCTCTGTAATTGCAAACAATGGTTTCTGTACCAAATATTAAGTTCTGCTTTTCTGATGTATCAAATACTTATGTCATGCAATAAAATGCAAATGAATTACTTAAAAATCATACAATGTGATCATACAATCATACAATTTTAGATTCCGTCTCTCACAGTTGAAGTGTACCTATGATAAAAATTACAGACCTCTACATACTTTGTAAGTAGGAAAACCTGCAAAATCGGCAGTGTATCAAATTCTTGTTCTCCCCACTGTATATTTAAAAAATTGGGTCGTGGGCCCCGGTCCATGAGACATGCTTCTATTTGAGCCAAGCGTCTACTTCCTAACCCACCTTGCAGTCTAGCCCTCTTCTGATCCACCTCAGACAAATGTTAGACTTTTTCACTTTTTCACTTCTCTCACTCATTTTGGATCAATTGCCAGGCTGTTGCCTCGCCCAAATTTTGCTATGCGAATCTGATCATTGCTAGCTTGAATTTTATGTTGTGTTTTCTTTTTTGTGGCACAATGGCAACGAGGACAGAATTATTATTTAATTTTTTATGCACATGACCGTGGGAATATCAGAGCTGTGTCCATGGTAACATCGTAAACAATTCATTTAGACCTGGCGTTTATTTGAAACAGGCGTTTATTTGCTGTAATGCGTGCTATTAAAAGGGACAGGCGGCTATTTGAGACTCAGCGTTTAATTGAAGTTTTCCGGTATATATTAGGCTAAATCATAAATATAAGCATAAGTAAATTCAACCCATTGCTGCCACCATGTTTCAATATGCTTTGTGTTGTAGTTGACAATATAAAGTTAGGCAAACATTTATTGAAGTTTGTGGTTACTACTGGTGATGGAGAGGCAATAGAAATTGTCCGCCATGTTTTTTGTTTTGGTCAGGGTTGATATTGTATTGATATTTTGATGTAATCTCGCCAACCTGCTGGCTTTCTCTGTAATTCGAGCTCAGGGGCGAGGTACATTTTGATGTAGCTGGCTCTACTTCCATTTGCAGTGCGATTAACAGGGAATTGTCAATAGCCTGGAACCCCATTTCAGCCAATCAGATTGCAGATTCTCCAAACCCGTTTTATAAGAATATATTTTATATCACATAAGCATGTCCAGGCACAAAAGGCAGAACCTTAAACCGTGGCAGAATGGGGGCACAAGGGCAGGCGGAGTCGTGTCGGAGTCGAGTCCTCCCCAGTCTGGATGTATATCCTGTAATATGAGGAAGTCTTTCGCTGGGAACCTGCGAACTGCAGGCCTGACAAAAGAGGAAACAGAGGGCTCTCTCTGACACCCTTTTGACACCTCGAGAATGAGGAAGTTAGCCAGCAGGAGGTAATGCAGGCAGGAGTTTCTCATACATGCTAATTCCCATTTATAGAGACAAAACAAGGAATATAGGGCTTAGTTACCTAAAAATCCTGAATTTTTTAAACATATTGAGTTAGATTATAACCATGTGTAAATTCTCCCAATTCAACATTGCTTTTGATGCGTTCGTGATGAATTTCGATAGCCCTCCGACAAATGTGTGCGTTTCCTATATTGATACTCTCTCACTTGTTGTGAAACTCAAAACAAAACAGAGGAGAGAGCAGAGAGAAGTGGTTGGGGCGGTGATATGGAAAAGTCCCGTGGCGTTACCTATGACTCTGGGATGTAATGTGACCCAGACATGGAGTTTGTCTGCCTCTGATTCATTTGGAAGTTCCATTGTTCCATAGGAATGTCGGCAGAGAAATAAAAGCAACCATTGTCTCCTCTTCCTCTGAAGAGCTCACTGTCGCACTGTCACAAGGCTTAATGGCCCTGACGGTGGCCTTGCTCCCTCAGAAAACCTATTAAAATACTTAGCTACATAAAGTTAAATGTGTGTAAAACAATACGTTGAGCCTCAAAACGTTTTTTTTCTAAGGTGCATGCTGAAAATTCCAGGAGGATAGGGGGAGAGGAGAATATAAACAGGGAAAAACAGATGGAATTGTACCCTTCACAGGGCGTTTACACAGTGTGGAAGCTGTCGTATAATAACTACCACATCTGTGTTGCCCGGCCTACCGCTCTCACCCCACCGCCCCCATCACACCCTCACCCTCCAAACCCTCAACCTCACTCTACTCGCTCTCTTTCTTTCTCCAAATGTCTCTCCTCCTACAACCCTCCTTTCCTCTCCCTTCTTGCCTCCATGTTCCCTAATAAACACACAAGTGACTACCAGTCACCCCCGTCGTCCTCCTCGTCCTCCCCCAACAGTTGATCGACCCACCCACCTCCCCCCACCCTCCCTCCCTCCCTCACTCCCTCCCTCCCTCCCTCCCTCCCTCCCTCCCTCCCAGTAAGCGGGACTACTTTCTCTCAGGGTGGTTCTGGATGTGTGTGTTACCCAGTCGACCCCCACCTCAACCCCTGGAGCCGAGCGACCTCACCACTCCGCAGCCCTACGCTGCCAAACCTTGATACAGCTTCCCTTGTCTGGGGAATGTGGGAATGATCGCCTTAATTTTACAATGCGCAGGGCTCCCTTTGGTTCAATTTTCACCAACACCATAAAAACGCAGCAGTTGTAAGACCAGCGGAGGCCATCTGGTTTTGCCATTGCCACGGCTTTAATGACCAGGTAATAACATTTCAATTTGACAGAAATTACAACAGATGTTTCAGGCCGTAAACCTCAGATAGAGACAATTTCTCCGGAGGAATTTGTAACCCTGCCACTTACCTAGACACAACAGCTTTCTGACGTGAGTGTCGCAAATGACTTTACATGTACAGTAAAAACAAGATCGAGGCTAAATGCTAAATATTATAAAACGATGGAATGTACAGTATGTATATGATATATGAATATTTCACAAAACCTGTTATAACTGGTTATGTGGCTCTCAGGACAACTTTTTATCTCATATACTATGAAAACGTAATTATAGCAAATTATACAAAATAATTATTATCTGTATTAAGTAGATTGGACGTTTTGTTGGCATTTCCAAAATATCAACGACATTATTTTATCACATTTATTTGGTATTTTATCTGTATGTTATCCTACGTAATTACACAATCAATTTATTCACCCTGCTGTTCCACTGAGCTAAATACACTCTCCTTTACAGCCATTGTTACTTTGTTCAACCACACATCTCACCAAATACAGTTGAAGTCAGAAGTTTACATACACCTTAGCCAAATACATTTAAACTCAGTTGTTCACAATTTTAATCACATTTAATCACACATTTAATCCTAGTAAAAATTCCCTGTCTTAGGTCAGTTAGGATCACCACTTTATTTTAAGAATGTGAAATGTCAGAATAATAGTAGAGAGAATGATTTATTTCAGCTTTTATTTCTTTCATCACATTCCCAGTGTGTCAGAAGTTTACATACACTCAATTAGTATTTGGTAGCATTGCCTTTAAATTGTTTAACTTGGGTCAAACGTTTCGGGTAGCCTTCCACAAGCTTCCCACAATAAGTTGGGTGAATTTTGGCCCATTCCTCCTGACAGAGCTGGTGTAACTGAGTCAGGTTTGTAGGCCTCCTTGCTCGCACAGGCTTTTTCAGTTCTGCCCACACATTTTCTATAGGATTAAGGTCAGGGCTTTGTGATGGCCACTCCAATACCTTGACTTTATTGTCCTTAAGCCATTTTGCCACAACTTTGGAAGTATGCTTGGGGTCATTGTCCATTTGGAAGACCCATTTGCGACCAAACTTTACCTTCCTGACTGATGTCTTGAGATGTTGCTTGAGTATATCCACGTAACAGTCAACTTAGTGTATGTAAACTTCTGACCCACTGGAATTGTGATACAGTGAATTATAAGTGAAATAATCTGTCTGTAAACAATTGTTGGAAAATTGACTTGTTTCATGCACAAAGTAGATGTCCTAACCGAATTGCCAAAACTATAGTTTGTTAACAAGAAATTTGTGGAGTGGTTGAAAAATGAGTTTTAATGACTCATACCTAAGTGTATGTAAACTTCTGACTTCAACTGTACATGATCGTACATTGACAGGATTATCTCTGTGGAAATGTAGAATTGAATGTCCTGGAGGCAGGGATTAATTTCATCTGTTTGCTTGTTTTCCCATGCATACACACATTACACTAGTTGTGTCAACTTGTGTTAAAATAGTTGACATACCTGTCAGCTCACATATAGACCAGAAAACAACTTGACACTACTTTCCAACATTTTCTCTAAAGTAAATTCTTCCAAAAACACGTGCAGTATGCAGTACTACAGATGTTGGATCTTAATTCGATCACCCTGTTGCAGGAAATGTAAAACTTGAGTCTATTTGTGGTTTAAAAATACTTCTGAAGTGTGTCATTTACATTTTTATATTTCAGACTTGATTTCCCTTTGTGAATCAACACCTACAAAAATGTCCATTAATTATAATCCACATAATAATTCACATTTCCTGTTGCTGCCGGATTATTTTCCTGCTGTAGCAAACTGGCTCAAATTAAGATCCTACCTACATCTGTGTCTTTCAATTATTATCAACAATAACAATTAGATGGTACCTTCCACTATTAGCTATGTAAACAACAATGTAAGAGGTTATGAATGCTGCTTGGAAGTCATAAAACCATGTTAGTCCTTTAAGGCAACCTGTAAGGCCTGCAGAAGATTAAAGGCTTCTCGGGCCGATGGCCATGATTGACACTTGTTCTCGCCTTCGAGAGATTTATAACCCCCCGTATGATAATAATAAAGCCTGGCCACATCCAGCCAGTTACCCTCTCTTATGATGGATGATCTTCTGTGAGAAGTTCAGACTTTTTTTCCCCGCTCGTCCATTTCCTCCACGTCAGCCCAGAGGTGAGAAAGATACGTTCACATAGCTTTTCAGGTTCCCACGGCAGTCAGAAATGAATCAGGCTGCAGGGCCTAGGCATGTTTTAGAATGAGTCTGGCTTTTTTTGTTTTTAAAGGGACAAGGCGTGTCAATGTGTAACCTTTCTGAAGAAGTCTCTATAGGCCAGAAAGACAGTGTGAAATAGTTTCACACACAACACAGTCTCAGTTTACGTTGACTTTATGAAGTGTGTGTATTGACGGTGACACGGTCCTGACATACCTGGGTGACGATGTGTCTTTGAATAAAGCCACCTGAGATAATGGGTTGTGGGAACAGTGAGAATAGTCCTGCTTCAGGCAGAGGCAACAGTGTTGGTGGGACAATAGGGCTTTGTGAGGTAGCTTTTGACCTGTGTTTGTGGTTTCCCCCTAGTCAGGCTGCTTGTACTGCTGTTGATGAGAAGCTATGGGAGAAGATGATGGGGTCGCTAGTGGGGGAATGTATTGTTTGATTTCCTTATACATCTCCTGGCCAATGACATGGATGAACTGAGATGACGTCAACATATTTTTGGGGCAATATTCAAATAAGTAGTTAGGTAATAGTTTCTTGTGATAGTTCCAGGTAAGCTTACGCACTAGTGGTATGACATTTGTAATTGCTTTCCTGTAAAATTAGGAAAATGTCAGTTATATCCTCCTGGTTCTTTAAATATCCTGAAAGATACATCTCACACATATTCAATTTCCGCAAATATGTACCGTATTGTAATTATGTTTAAATCAACTTGACTGGCCTGGGGCGGTTGCATTGCGTGACAAAGGATATTTTTCTGGACCATTTTATTTGATATGA
>NW_028165100.1:5000-10000 GCF_964263955.1 Coregonus lavaretus
AGAACCAGGGACCGACTCCTGGCTCCCGGAAGGCCGATTTTGATGCACTTTTCTCGGATTGGGTTGGTGGTCAGACACCCCCATATGGAAACCATCCGGTTGACACTATGAGAACCAGGGACCGACTCCTGGCTCCCGGAAGGCCGATTTTGATGCACTTTTCTCGGATTGGGTTGGTGGTCAGACACCCCCATATGGAAATCATCCGGTTGACACTATGAGAACCAGGGACCGACTCCTGGCTCCCGGAAGGCCGATTTTGATGCACTTTTCTCGGATTGGGTTGGTGGTCAGACACCCCCATATGGAAACCATCCGGTTGACACCAGGAGAACCAGGGACCGACTCCTGGCTCCCGGAAGGCCGATTTTGATGCACTTTTCTCGGATTGGGTTGGTGGTCAGACACCCCCATATGGAAATCATCCGGTTGACACTATGAGAACCAGGGACCGACTCCTGGCTCCCGGAAGGCCGATTTTGATGCACTTTTCTCGGATTGGGTTGGTGGTCAGACACCCCCATATGGAAACCATCCGGTTGACACTATGAGAACCAGGGACCGACTCCTGGCTCCCGGAAGGCCGATTTTGATGCACTTTTCTCGGATTGGGTTGGTGGTCAGACACCCCCATATGGAAACCATCCGGTTGACACCAGGAGAACCAGGGACCGACTCCTGGCTCCCGGAAGGCCGATTTTGATGCACTTTTCTCGGATTGGGTTGGTGGTCAGACACCCCCATATGGAAATCATCCGGTTGACACTATGAGAACCAGGGACCGACTCCTGGCTCCCGGAAGGCCGATTTTGATGCACTTTTCTCGGATTGGGTTGGTGGTCAGACACCCCCATATGGAAACCATCCGGTTGACACTATGAGAACCAGGGACCGACTCCTGGCTCCCGGAAGGCCGATTTTGATGCACTTTTCTCGGATTGGGTTGGTGGTCAGACACCCCCATATGGAAATCATCCGGTTGACACTATGAGAACCAGGGACCGACTCCTGGCTCCCGGAAGGCCGATTTTGATGCACTTTTCTCGGATTGGGTTGGTGGTCAGACACCCCCCATATGGAAACCATCCGGTTGACACCAGGAGAACCAGGGACCGGACTCCTGGCTCCCGGAAGGCCGATTTTGATGCACTTTTCTCGGATTGGGTTGGTGGTCAGACACCCCCATATGGAAATCATCCGGTTGACACTATGAGAACCAGGGACCGACTCCTGGCTCCCGGAAGGCCGATTTTTGATGCACTTTTCTCGGATTGGGTTGGTGGTCAGACACCCCCATATGGAAACCATCCGGTTGACACCAGGAGAACCAGGGACCGACTCCTGGCTCCCGGAAGGCCGATTTTGATGCACTTTTCTCGGATTGGGTTGGTGGTCAGACACCCCCATATGGAAACCATCCGGTTGACACCAGGAGAACCAGGGACCGACTCCTGGCTCCCGGAAGGCCGATTTTGATGCACTTTTCTCGGATTGGGTTGGTGGTCAGACACCCCCATATGGAAATCATCCGGTTGACAACAGGAGAACCAGGGACCGACTCCTGGCTCCCGGAAGGCCGATTTTGATGCACTTTTCTCGGATTGGGTTGGTGGTCAGACACCCCCATATGGAAACCATCCGGTTGACACTATGAGAACCAGGGACCGACTCCTGGCTCACGGAGGCCGATTTTGATGCACTTTTCTCGGATTGGGGTGGTGGTCAGACACCCCCATATGGATAACCGCCGGCGGACACCAGGAGAACCAGGGACCGACTCCTGGCTCCCGGAAGGCCGATTTTGATGCACTTTTCTCGGATTGGGTTGGTGGTCAGACACCCCCATATGGAAACCATCCGGTTGACACCAGGAGAACCAGGGACCGACTCCTGGCTCCCGGAAGGCCGATTTTGATGCACTTTTCCTCGGATTGGGTTGGTGGTCAGACACCCCCATATGGAAACCATCCGGTTGACACCAGGAGAACCAGGGACCGACTCCTGGCTCCCGGAAGGCCGATTTTGATGCACTTTTCTCGGATTGGGTTGGTGGTCAGACACCCCCATATGGAAATCATCCGGTTGACAACAGGAGAACCAGGGGGACCGACTCCTGGCTCCCGGAAGGCCGATTTTGATGCACTTTTCTCGGATTGGGTTGGTGGTCAGACACCCCCATATGGAAACCATCCGGTTGACACTATGAGAACCAGGGACCGACTCCTGGCTCACGGAAGGCCGATTTTGATGCACTTTTCTCGGATTGGGGTGGTGGTCAGACACCCCCATATGGATAACCGCCGGCGGACACCAGGAGAACCAGGGACCGACTCCTGGCTCCCGGAAGGCCGATTTTGATGCACTTTTCTCGGATTGGGTTGGTGGTCAGACACCCCCATATGGAAACCATCCGGTTGACACTATGAGAACCAGGGACCGACTCCTGGCTCACGGAGGCCGATTTTGATGCACTTTTCTCGGATTGGGGTGGTGGTCAGACACCCCCATATGGATAACCGCCGGCGGACACCAGGAGAACCAGGGACCGACTCCTGGCTCACGGAGGCCGATTTTGTTGCACTTTTCTCGGATTGGGGTGGTGGTCAGACACCCCCATATGGAAATCATCCGGTTGACACTATGAGAACCAGGGACCGACTCCTGGCTCACGGAGGCCGATTTTGATGCACTTTTCTCGGATTGGGGTGGTGGTCAGACACCCCCATATGGTAAACCGCCGGCGGACACTAGGAGAACCAGGGGAGGCTCTTACCTCACACATGGGGGTTTTGGGTGCCCTTGGCCGGCTTGGGGGTGACCCCAAGGGGGGGTCCAAGACCCCACACCCGGATCCATCCACAGGGGGGCGCCACAGGTCACTTTAAGCCTGATTTCACTATGGGTACCCAGGGGAGGCTGTTCACTCACACATGGGGGTTTTGGGTGCCCTTGGTCGGCATGGCTGGCTTGGGGGAGACCCCAAGAAGGGGTCCAAGCACCCACAGCCGAATCCATCCACAGGGGGGCGCCACAGGTCACTTTAGGCCTGATTTCACTGGGGGGACACTGGGGAGGCTGTTCACTCACACATGGGGGTTTTGGGTGCCCTTGGTCGGCATGGCTGGCTTGGGGGAGACCCCAAGAAGGGGTCCAAGCACCCCCACCAAGATCCATCCACAGGGGGGCGCCACAGGTCACTTTAAGCCTGATTTCACTATGGGTACACTGGGGAGGCTGTTCACTCACACATGGGGGTTTTGGGTGCCCATGGTCGGCATGGCTGGCTTGGAGGAGACCCCAAGAAGGGGTCCAAGCACCCCCACCAAGATCCATCCACAGGGGGGCGCCACAGGTCACTTTAAGCCTGATTTCACTATGGGTACCCAGGGGAGGCTGTTCACTCACACATGGGGGTTTTGGGTGCCCATGGCCGGCATGGATGGCTTGGGGGGGACCCCAAGAAGGGGTCCAAGACCCCACAGCCGGATCCATCCACAGGGGGGCGCCACAGTCACTTTAGGCCGGATTTCACTATGGGGACCCAGGGGAGGCTTTTCACTCACACATGGGGGTTTTTGGGTGCCCTTGGTCGGCATGGCTGGCTTGGGGGGGACCCCAAGAAGGGGTCCAAGACCCCACAGCCGGATCCATCCACAGGGGGGCGCCACAGGTCACTTTAGGCCGGATTTCACTATGGGGACCCAGGGGAGGCTTTTCACTCACACATGGGGGTTTTGGGTGCCCTTGGTCGGCATGGCTGGCTTGGGGGGGACCCCAAGAAGGGGTCCAAGCACCCCCACCAAGATCCATCCACAGGGGGGCGCCACAGGTCATTTTCACTAGGAGAACCAGGGGAGGGCTCCTGACTCACACATGGGCATTCTGGGTGCCCATGGCTGGGATGGGTGAGACAGAGTCCAGCCCTCCACACACAAAAGTGACCCAGCAGGCCAGAAGAAAGGGGAGAGAGAGAGAGAGAGAACAAATAATACATGGGCACAGAGCAGCCAGCCTCCATTGGAGCTGCCTGCACAGTGCTGCCCTCCTGTGGGAAAGGTTCACACACACACTCACTCACTCACTCACACAGACACACACAGACAAACCTATTCACTTGGGCCTTCTCCCTCATGCCCTGCTGACATCCATGCAGGCCCACATTGACCTTTGTGACCTCTGGAGCTCCATGCACCTTGTTCTAAACTCCCTGCCTAGTAAAGGGCATCTCCCATGGGCATGAGAGTACAGCTCACTCCCCTGGAGCACCATGCCTCTTTTTAATCACTCTCTCCCTATTAAAACCCTCTCTCCCATGGGCTTGAGAGTACAGCTTACTCCCTTGACCTCCAGAGGTATAGGAGGCCAAAAAAAAAGGGGGACAGAGCAGACAGCCCCCAAAGGGGATGCCTGCTCTGCCCCCCTATGAGACAGGTTCACTCACTCACACAGACACACCTATTCACTTGGGCCTTCTCCCTCATGCCCTGCTGACATCCATGCAGGCCCACATTGACCTTTGTGACCTCTGGAGCTCCATGCCTCTTTTTAAACTCTCTCTTCCCATTAAAAGCCTCTCTCACATGGGCTTGAGAGTACAGCTTACTCCCTTGACCTCCAGAGGTATAGGAGGCCAAAAAAAAAGGGGGACAGAGCAGACAGCCCCCAAAGGGGATGCCTGCTCTGCCCCCCTATGAGACAGGTTCACTCACTCACACAGACACACCTATTCACTTGGGCCTTCTCTCTGTGGCCCTGCTGACAGCCATGCAGGCCCACATTGACCTTTGTGACCTCTGGAGCTCATTGCCTCCATCTCTACACTCCATGCCCAGTGAAACCCTCTCTCACTCGGCCTGAGACTGCAGCTCACTCCCTGGATGGCCTGGGCTCCAGAACCACGACCACCAAGCCCACACTCCCTGCCCACTCAAACCCTCTCTCACTCGGCCTCAGACTGCAGCTCACTCCCTGGATGGCCTGGGCTCCAGAACCACGACCAC
>NW_028165100.1:22500-27500 GCF_964263955.1 Coregonus lavaretus
TTTTGATGCACTTTTCTCGGATTGGGTTGGTGGTCAGACACCCCCATATGGAAACCATCCGGTTGACACTATGAGAACCAGGGACCGACTCCTGGCTCCCGGAAGGCCGATTTTGATGCACTTTTCTCGGATTGGGTTGGTGGTCAGACACCCCCATATGGAAACCATCCGGTTGACACTATGAGAACCAGGGACCGACTCCTGGCTCCCGGAAGGCCGATTTTGATGCACTTTTCTCGGATTGGGTTGGTGGTCAGACACCCCCATATGGAAATCATCCGGTTGACATTAGGAGAACCAGGGACCGACTCCTGGCTCCCGGAAGGCCGATTTTGATGCACTTTTCTCGGATTGGGTTGGTGGTCAGACACCCCCATATGGAAATCATCCGGTTGACATTAGGAGAACCAGGGACCGACTCCTGGCTCCCGGAAGGCCGATTTTGATGCACTTTTCTCGGATTGGGTTGGTGGTCAGACACCCCCATATGGAAACCATCCGGTTGACACTATGAGAACCAGGGACCGACTCCTGGCTCCCGGAAGGCCGATTTTGATGCACTTTTCTCGGATTGGGTTGGTGGTCAGACACCCCCATATGGAAATCATCCGGTTGACACTATGAGAACCAGGGACCGACTCCTGGCTCACGGAGGCCGATTTTGATGCACTTTTCTCGGATTGGGTTGGTGGTCAGACACCCCCATATGGAAATCATCCGGTTGACACTATGAGAACCAGGGACCGACTCCTGGCTCCCGGAAGGCCGATTTTGATGCACTTTTCTCGGATTGGGTTGGTGGTCAGACACCCCCATATGGAAATCATCCGGTTGACATTAGGAGAACCAGGGACCGACTCCTGGCTCCCGGAAGGCCGATTTTGATGCACTTTTCTCGGATTGGGTTGGTGGTCAGACACCCCCATATGGAAATCATCCGGTTGACACTATGAGAACCAGGGACCGACTCCTGGCTCACGGAGGCCGATTTTGATGCACTTTTCTCGGATTGGGTTGGTGGTCAGACACCCCCATATGGAAATCATCCGGTTGACACTATGAGAACCAGGGACCGACTCCTGGCTCCCGGAAGGCCGATTTTGATGCACTTTTCTCGGATTGGGTTGGTGGTCAGACACCCCCATATGGAAATCATCCGGTTGACATTAGGAGAACCAGGGACCGACTCCTGGCTCCCGGAAGGCCGATTTTGATGCACTTTTCTCGGATTGGGTTGGTGGTCAGACACCCCCATATGGAAATCATCCGGTTGACACTATGAGAACCAGGGACCGACTCCTGGCTCACGGAGGCCGATTTTGATGCACTTTTCTCGGATTGGGTTGGTGGTCAGACACCCCCATATGGAAATCATCCGGTTGACACTATGAGAACCAGGGACCGACTCCTGGCTCCCGGAAGGCCGATTTTGATGCACTTTTCTCGGATTGGGTTGGTGGTCAGACACCCCCATATGGAAACCATCCGGTTGACACTATGAGAACCAGGGACCGACTCCTGGCTCCCGGAAGGCCGATTTTGATGCACTTTTCTCGGATTGGGTTGGTGGTCAGACACCCCCATATGGAAATCATCCGGTTGACACTATGAGAACCAGGGACCGACTCCTGGCTCACGGAGGCCGATTTTGATGCACTTTTCTCGGATTGGGTTGGTGGTCAGACACCCCCATATGGAAATCATCCGGTTGACACTATGAGAACCAGGGACCGACTCCTGGCTCACGGAGGCCGATTTTGATGCACTTTTCTCGGATTGGGTTGGTGGTCAGACACCCCCATATGGAAATCATCCGGTTGACACTATGAGAACCAGGGACCGACTCCTGGCTCCCGGAAGGCCGATTTTGATGCACTTTTCTCGGATTGGGTTGGTGGTCAGACACCCCCATATGGAAACCATCCGGTTGACATTAGGAGAACCAGGGACCGACTCCTGGCTCCCGGAAGGCCGATTTTGATGCACTTTTCTCGGATTGGGTTGGTGGTCAGACACCCCCATATGGAAATCATCCGGTTGACACTATGAGAACCAGGGACCGACTCCTGGCTCCCGGAAGGCCGATTTTGATGCACTTTTCTCGGATTGGGTTGGTGGTCAGACACCCCCATATGGAAACCATCCGGTTGACACTATGAGAACCAGGGACCGACTCCTGGCTCCCGGAAGGCCGATTTTGATGCACTTTTCTCGGATTGGGTTGGTGGTCAGACACCCCCATATGGAAATCATCCGGTTGACACTATGAGAACCAGGGACCGACTCCTGGCTCACGGAGGCCGATTTTGATGCACTTTTCTCGGATTGGGGTGGTGGTCAGACACCCCCATATGGTAAACCGCCGGCGGACACTAGGAGAACCAGGGGAGGCTCTTACCTCACACATGGGGGTTTTGGCTGCCCTTGGCCGGCTTGGGGGTGACCCCAAGAGGGGGTCCAAGACCCCACACCCGGATCCATCCACAGGGGGGCGCCACATGTCATTTTAAGCCTGATTTCACTAGGGGAACCAGGGGATGATCTTAACTCACAAATGGGGGTTTTGGGTGCCCATGGCTGGCTTGGGGGTGACCCCAAGAGGGGGTCCAAGACCCCACAGCCGGATCCATCCACAGGGGGGCGCCACAGAGGTCATTTTAGGCCTGATTTCACTAGGGGAACCAGGGGATGATCTTAACTCACAAATGGGGGATTTGGCTGCCCATGGCTTGGGGGAGACCCCAAGAGGGGGTCCAAGCACCCCCACCCGGATCCATCCACAGGGGGGCGCCACATGTCACTTTAGGCCTGATTTCACTATGGGGACACAGGGGAGGCTGTTCACTCACACATGGGGGTTTTGGGTGCCCATGGCCGGCTTGGGGGTGACCCCAAGAGGGGGTACAAGACCCCACAGCCGGATCCATCCACAGGGGGGCGCCACATGTCATTTTAAGCCTGATTTCACTATGGGGACCCAGGGGAGGCTGTTCACTCACACATGGGGGTTTTGGGTGCCCATGGTCGGCATGGCTGGCTTGGAGGAGACCCCAAGAAGGGGTCCAAGCACCCCCATCCAGATCCATCCACAGGGGGGCGCCACAGGTCACTTTAGGCCGGATTTCACTATGGGGACCCAGGGGAGGCTGTTCACTCACACATGGGGGTTTTGGGTGCCCATGGTCGGCATGGCCAGCTTGGGGGAGACCCCAAGAAGGGGTCCAAGCACCCACAGCCGAATCCATCCACAGGGGGGCGCCACAGGTCACTTTAGGCCGGATTTCACTATGGGGACCCAGGGGAGGCTGTTCACTCACACATGGGGGTTTTGGGTGCCCATGGTCGGCATGGCCAGCTTGGGGGAGACCCCAAGAAGGGGTCCAAGCACCCACAGCCGAATCCATCCACAGGGGGGCGCCACAGGTCACTTTAGGCCGGATTTCACTATGGGTACACTGGGGAGGCTGTTCACTCACACATGGGGGTTTTGGGTGCCCATGGTCGGCATGGCTGGCTTGGAGGAGACCCCAAGAAGGGGTCCAAGCACCCCCACCAAGATCCATCCACAGGGGGGCGCCACAGGTCACTTTAAGCCTGATTTCACTATGGGTACACTGGGGAGGCTGTTCACTCACACATGGGGGTTTTGGGTGCCCATGGTCGGCATGGCTGGCTTGGAGGAGACCCCAAGAAGGGGTCCAAGCACCCCCACCAAGATCCATCCACAGGGGGGCGCCACAGGTCACTTTAAGCCTGATTTCACTATGGGTACACTGGGGAGGCTGTTCACTCACACATGGGGGTTTTGGGTGCCCATGGTCGGCATGGCTGGCTTGGAGGAGACCCCAAGAAGGGGTCCAAGCACCCCCACCAAGATCCATCCACAGGGGGGCGCCACAGGTCACTTTAAGCCTGATTTCACTATGGGTACACTGGGGAGGCTGTTCACTCACACATGGGGGTTTTGGGTGCCCATGGTCGGCATGGCTGGCTTGGAGGAGACCCCAAGAAGGGGTCCAAGCACCCCCACCAAGATCCATCCACAGGGGGGCGCCACAGGTCACTTTAAGCCTGATTTCACTATGGGTACACTGGGGAGGCTGTTCACTCACACATGGGGGTTTTGGGTGCCCATGGTCGGCATGGCTGGCTTGGAGGAGACCCCAAGAAGGGGTCCAAGCACCCCCACCAAGATCCATCCACAGGGGGGCGCCACAGGTCACTTTAAGCCTGATTTCACTATGGGTACACTGGGGAGGCTGTTCACTCACACATGGGGGTTTTGGGTGCCCATGGTCGGCATGGCTGGCTTGGAGGAGACCCCAAGAAGGGGTCCAAGCACCCCCACCAAGATCCATCCACAGGGGGGCGCCACAGGTCATTTTCACTAGGAGAACCAGGGGAGGGCTCCTGACTCACACATGGGCATTCTGGGTGCCCATGGCTGGGATGGGTGAGACAGAGTCCAGCCCTCCACACACAAAAGTGACCCAGCAGGCCAGAAGAAAGGGGAGAGAGAGAGAGAGAGAGAACAAATAATACATGGGCACAGAGCAGCCAGCCTCCATTGGAGCTGCCTGCACAGTGCTGCCCTCCTGTGGGAAAGGTTCACACACACACTCACTCACTCACTCACACAGACACACACAGACAAACCTATTCACTTGGGCCTTCTCCCTCATGCCCTGCTGACATCCATGCAGGCCCACATTGACCTTTGTGACCTCTGGAGCTCCATGCACCTTGTTCTAAACTCCCTGCCTAGTAAAGGGCATCTCCCATGGGCATGAGAGTACAGTACCCCTGGAGCACCATGCCTCTTTTTAATCACTCTCTCCCTATTAAAACCCTCTCTCCCATGGGCTTGAGAGTACAGCTTACTCCCTTGACCTCCAGAGGTATAGGAGGCCAAAAAAAAAGGGGGACAGAGCAGACAGCCCCCAAAGGGGATGCCTGCTCTGCCCCCCTATGAGACAGGTTCACTCACTCACACAGACACA
>NW_028165100.1:37500-39574 GCF_964263955.1 Coregonus lavaretus
TTCGAGAATAGACAGGGGACATGGGGACATGAGGGTATCCGAAACCAGGCCCTGCCCTGGGCATGAGCACCTCCAGTCGGTCGCCGGAGGGATGGTCCACTTCGGAGCGTTGGAACCATGGTTCTGCGGGACCCAGAACCCTCAAAAAAGCCCATTTACCAACAACCGCACGGGCCGAGAGGTTTGCCATCACCCCCGGATCAATCGGACGTGTACGGGTGCTTCACGACAGAGAGGGGCCATGGGGACATGAGGTAGCCGAAACCGGGCCTTCCCCTGGGCATGGGAACGGCCAGTAGGTCCCTGGAGGTATGGTCCACTTCGGAGCGTTGGAACCATGGTTCTGAGGGACCCAGAACCCTCAAACATGCCCGATTCCCAATATCCGCACAGGCCGAGAGGTTTGCCATCACCCCCGGATCAATCCGCCATGGAAGTCTATTCTCTGAAAACGAGGTTTTCAAAATCGCGCCGGTACCTGTCTGGCCGACCTGGAACCGAGTGGGGCTACTACGGGAGAGGCCAAATTATCGACATAAGCCCTGCCACCCGCTGGGCCTGTCTGTGCTCCGCCGTTTGGGGGAAAAAACAGCGATTTCGGTTTTGAAAAAACGACTTAAAACGTTAATAATTCAAAAACTAAAAGTCCAATCAGGATGGGGTTTTTTTGGCGCAAAAGGGCACGAATAGACGCACATTTATATATAAATTAATTCGTTTTTGGAAATTTTTTACTATATTTTAATTATGTTAGAAAAGTGAAAAAAAAAAATAGGGGTCAGAACGGTTGATGTTCCTATACGAGTTAAGAAAAACCCTTTTAGGTAATGGAAGTTCATCATAAAAGAGGATAATAGACCAAATTTGGGACCTCTAGCTCATCGGGAAGTATTTTTAAACATTATTTGAAAAAATCGGAAAAATCGGCCGAAATTGCACTATGTCCCTTCGTGCATGGTAACCCAAATGAGAACCAGGGGGAACGGCTCCTGACTCACACAAGGCCGACATGGGTGCTCTTGGTCGGATTGGGTTGTGGGTCAGACACCCCCACATGGAAGACCGCCGGCGGTCGATGGGAGAACCAGAGACCGACTCCTGGCTCACGGAAGGCCGATTTGGGTGCACTTGGTCGGATTGGGTTGTGGGTCAGACACCCCAACATGGTTGTCCGCCGGCGGACACCAGGAGAACCAGGGACCGACTCCTGCCTCACGGAAGGCCGATTTGATGCACTTTTTTCGGATTGGGGTGGTGGTCAGACACCCCCATATGGAAATCATCCGGTTGACAACAGGAGAACCAGGGACCGACTCCTGCCTCACGGAAGGCCGATTTTGATGCACTTTTCTCGGATTGGGTTGGTGGTCAGACACCCCAACATGGTTGTCCGCCGGCGGACACCAGGAGAACCAGGGACCGACTCCTGGCTCACGGAAGGCCGATTTGATGCACTTTTTTCGGATTGGGGTGGTGGTCAGACACCCCCATATGGAAATCATCCGGTTGACAACAGGAGAACCAGGGGCCGACTCCTGCCTCACGGAAGGCCGATTTTGATGCACTTTTCTCGGATTGGGTTGGTGGTCAGACACCCCCATATGGAAACCATCCGGTTGACACTATGAGAACCAGGGACCGACTCCTGGCTCCCGGAAGGCCGATTTTGATGCACTTTTCTCGGATTGGGTTGGTGGTCAGACACCCCCATATGGAAACCATCCGGTTGACACTATGAGAACCAGGGACCGACTCCTGGCTCCCGGAAGGCCGATTTTGATGCACTTTTCTCGGATTGGGTTGGTGGTCAGACACCCCCATATGGAAACCATCCGGTTGACACTATGAGAACCAGGGACCGACTCCTGGCTCCCGGAAGGCCGATTTTGATGCACTTTTCTCGGATTGGGTTGGTGGTCAGACACCCCCATATGGAAATCATCCGGTTGACATTAGGAGAACCAGGGACCGACTCCTGGCTCCCGGAAGGCCGATTTTGATGCACTTTTCTCGGATTGGGTTGGTGGTCAGACACCCCCATATGGAAATCATCCGGTTGACATTAGGAGAACCA
>NW_028165099.1:0-37466 GCF_964263955.1 Coregonus lavaretus
GTTGAGAAGTCTTTTGGACCTAGACTTGGCACTCCGGTACCGCTTGCCGTGCGGTAGCAGAGAGAACAGTCTATGACTAGGGTGGCTGGAGTTGGACCAGCGTCGCCTAGGGTAGTGGAGGGAATGGCCGGCTCAGTTCGTAGAGCATGGTGTTTGCAACGCCAGGGTTGTGGGTTCGATTCCCACGGGGGGTATGAAAAAAAAAAAGTTACGTATGCACTAACTGTAAGTCGCTCTGGATAAGAGCGTCTGCTAAATGACTTAAACATGTTAAATGTAGAGGGCCCCGTAAACAGTTCCACAAACGTCAGCATGAGTGCTCTGACTGTGGAAGCACTAATCACTGGACCAAAGCTCACTGTCAGATGCACCAGCTGTGCGTCAAGTGCTTTTCTCCGGGCCACATGAGCTTTGACTGTAGTGAGGCTGGGCAGCGACAGAACCCTGGATGTGGACAGACTGGCAGGTCTCAGGAAAACTAGAAAGCCTCCGTTCTGAGGAGGGCAATGTGGGGCATTCTTATTTTTCCTCCACTGATGATGATATCCAATCTGTTTATTCTTACTTTTGTGAGTCAGTACCCAAGAACAACACAGTCATTTTTCAGAACACAATGAGAATTACTCAGAATGACAGTTTGTTTTACACCACTGTGCTAGTACAGGATAAAGTTGAGCTGAATGGGATGTTAGATAGTGGGTCCATGGCTACTACTCTGCGCGCAGATATTGTACCTCGGTTGAGGGAGGCAGGAGTGGTAGAGGGGAACTTTCTAGCTCCTTCAGACATCATCCTGGTGGGTTGTGGTGGGAACAAACTAGCCCAGTGGGCATGTGACTTAAAAATTCAACTTTATGGCTTCTGTTATGTAGTCCCAGTGCTTATTGTTGATGGGCAGGTTGATTAACTCATTGTGGGAACTAATGTGTTGAAGTCTCTGATTAGACAGTGATTTTCTATGTGCTCACGCAGGTGCCCGAGAGCTGTGGCTGCACCAAGGGCTAAGCTATTGTGTGTTGTCTCTTCGTGTACAGGTATGTCATTTATTTTGTCAGAATTATGTTGTATATCATTTTACTTGTATTGTATAGTGTGTTGTTAGGCACTGAATGTGTCCCCTGTCGGTCTGTCCCCCTGTCGGTCTGTCCCCTGTCGGTCTGTCCCCTGTCGGTCTGTCCCCCTGTCAGTCTGTCACCTGTTTTTCTGTCTGTGTCCCAGGAGCCAGAGTAAATGCCAAAGACAACAAGTGGCTCACTCCTCTGCACCGGGCCGTGGCTTCCTGCAGTGAGGTACGTGTACTGATACTGTCAGCCCTCACACACACTCCTGTGCATATGTGTTTGACTGTTAAGTGTGTTGTGATTTTTAAATGCACTTTAAACAAAGTTGAACATGATTTGAACTGTGTTCCTGTAGGAGGCTGTCCAGGTGTTATTGAAACACTCTACTGACGTGAACGCCAGGGACAAGAACTGGCAAACGCCGCTCCACATCGCTGCGGCCAATAAGGCAGTCCGCTGTGCCGAGGCCCTGGTCCCTCTCCTCAGCAACGTGAACGTGTCAGACCGGGCCGGGCGCACGGCGCTGCACCATGCAGCCTTCAGTGGACACCAGGAGGTTAGCAATTAGCATGGACATGATTACACACTGTAGTCTACACTTTATACCTGTCCTATCCCCACGTTGAGCTTACTGTGCATCCGATTACTTATATTGGTTGAATGTAGGGCTGTGACGGTAATTGGATAACCGTGACATTGACGGTTTTGGATGAAGAACGCCATGAAAATAAAATAACCGTCAAAACCAAGTATGATTTTCTCTCCATAAAATGTTTTATCACCTTTTATTTTAATGTAGATATACTTTATCCATAGCGGGAGTGTTAACTCTTGATTATATGGTATTGTTTTGCTGACTTAGTTGGAGGAGATATAGACAGTTTAATAGATGGACTATCTTTTGATGCACCGCAATCACCAAATCTGCTCTATGTGCGAATAGGAGAGAATCTTTGAAGGTCAATTCAGGTTAATTGAAGAGGGGGGGTAAGGTGAAAAGTGGGGACCGGGGGTAACTATAGTACCTCTAGATCTATAGCCTACAGGCTGGGGGTGGGTGGGTAGCCTCTGACCTCTGACCTTCACCTCTGACCTTTTTCATTGTTACAGTAGATCAGAGGAGTGAGGTGAAAAAGATGGCTCTCATTGCAAAAAAAAACCCATAACAACCTGTTTGGGCACATTTCAGTTTCACACCTAATGACGATGGAGAACCAGATGACTTGGCCAGCCTGTTTGCAGAATATGCGCCAAACCCATAGGCTACCTACTAAGAATTCCAGCACCACAAACGGGACACCGATAAGTGGCGAGCACTGCCAGACACTGGAACTCGTTATTTAGTCATAGGAATGGTGCCTTTACGAACGGTGGAGAAACCCGCCTTCAAATAAATGCTCTGGAAATTTGACAGACTATACGAGTTACCGGGGAGAAAGTATTTGTCTCAAACAGCGGTCCCTACCTTGTTCAACAAGGTGAAGGGGGAGGTTCAGACAGAGCTAAAGGACGTAGATTTGTTTATTTTTGCACTGAATACGGACATGTGGTCAAGTGTAAATATGACTCCTTACATGAACCTAACAGTGCACTATCTGACGAAAGACTGGACACTGAAATCCAACTGTTTGGAAACAACCTACATTCCGGAATACCACACAGCCGACAAACTCTCCGAAGCCCTGCGTTCGGAATTCCTTGACTGGGCCCTTGATGAAAATCTAATGTCCTGTATCGCCACAGACAACAGGGCCAACATTGTGGCTGAAGTGAGGCAACTGAACTGGCCTTGGCTAAATTGCTTTGGCCACAATCTCCATCTCGCTGTCACCATCAATGTGAAGCTAGAGCACAGGCCGTGTTCTAGGCCTATGTAGAACTCTGGTGGGCACTTTTTAGCAGAGCTGGCGATTTAACAGGGGGACCTAGTAAGGCCCAGACCGAGCTGAACCTCCCAATTCACAACCTCATTCTTGTGAGAAATTAAGTTTTAATAACTAAGCTGTAATAACCATTTATAGGCTATTCAATATTAAAAGAATAAGCTATGCAAAATGATTGTTCATGAATAATTGTAATTCAGATGCCCGAGCAAATAAACAAACAAAATAGGCTAGTTTCCTTGAATCACTTAATGTTGCATTACCATAGGCCCATTGTTTTATTTAGCCAATCATACTCTAATTAAACCACTGATTATAATGAGTTAATAATGAGAATATAGAACATATTCTGGGAATCCTACATGTTACGTGTGTATACTATACCAGAAAGCATGATCATTAGCTTCTTCTGGATTGTTTTAAATCGCGTAGCCTGTCGGAAGGCAGCGGGTGCGGCGAATAGGCTTCCAAATAGATGACTGTTGAGTTGTGAATGTCAGTGAAAGAGAGGCTCAACCAGGCATATCGCAATTTTTCAAAATACAATGGAGGGAAAACAGTTTGGAAAGCAATTGGCTTATTGCTTCAAAGAGAAGAAGATGAAAATACTAATGTCTTTTTAATGATCAAAATCCTCAACTTAATTGAGGGAACAGTATCATTGGCATCGGCTATATCCCTGGTGAGTGTGCATATTCACTGTCTTTATCACTGGGTCAGTGCCACTTGAAAGTCGTGTTGAAAAATATTCTGCTAATCTCTCTAGTCATATAAAGTGTAGTAGAATTGCGTGATTTTAAAATAATAAAAGGCCACATTTTTCCAGTGAAAAGAAACCTACTCCACCACCCGCTGCATTGAACAGCCTGTGATTGAGTTATATTATTAGCCTAAATTATGACTATCCAATTTACTAATCACATTAGGAATAGTCAGCTATTTTACATAAGTTCCGAGCTGGTCATGGGTGCACTTCAGCCACGCTCAAGGTCCTAAACGATATTATAACCGCGATTGATAATAGACAGTACTGTGCAGCCGTCTTCATCGACCTGGCCAAGGCTTTCGACTCTGTCAACCACCGCATTCTTATTGGCAGACTAAATAGCCTTGGTTTCTCAAATGACTGCCTCGCCTGGTTCACCAACTACTTCTCAGATAGAGTTCAGTGTGTCAAATCGGAGGGCCTGTTGTCTGGACCTATGGCAGTCTCTATGGGGGTGCCACAGGGTTCAATTCTTGGGCCGACACTTTTCTCCTTGTATATCAATGATGTCGCTCTTGCTGCTGGTGACTCTCAGATCCACCTCTACGCAGACGATACCATTTTGTATACATCTGGCCCTTCATTGGACACTGTGTTAACAAACCTCCAAACGAGCTTCAATGCCATACAACACTCCTTCAGTAGCCTCCAACTGCTCTTAAACACTAGTAAAACTAAATGTATGCTTTTCAATCGAACGCTGCTGGCAGCCGCCCACCCGACTAGAATCACCACTCTCGACGGGTCTGACCTAGAGTATGTGGACAACTACAAATACCTAGGTGTCTGGTTAGACTGTAAACTCTCCTTCCAGACTCACATAAAGAATCTCCAATCCAAAGTTAAATCTAGAATCGGCTTCCTATTTCGCAACAAAGCCTCCTTCACTCATGCTGCCAAACATGCCCTCGTAAAACGGACTATCCTACCGATCCTTGACTTCGGCGATGTCATTTACAAAATAGCCTCCAACACTCTACTCAGCAAACTGGATGTAGTCTATCACAGTGCCATCCGTTTTGTCTCCAAAGCCCCATACACTACCCACCACTGTGACCTGTACGCTCTTGTTGGCTGGTCCTCACTACATGTTCGTCGTCAAACCCACTGGCTCCAGGCCATCTATAAATCACTGCTAGGCAAATCCCTGCCTTATCTTAGCTCATTGGTCACCATAGCAGCACCCACCCGTAGTCTGCGCTCCAGCAGGTATATCTCACTGGTCATTCCCAAAGCCAACACCTCCTTTGGCCGCCATTCCTTCCAGTTCTCTGCTGCCAATGACTGGAACGAATTGCAAAAATCTCTGAAGCTGGAGACTCTTATCTCCCTCACTAACTTTAAGCATCAGTTGTCAGAGCACCTTACCGATCACTGCACCTGTACACAGCCCATCTGTAATTAGCCCACCCAACTACCTCATCCCCATATTGTTATTTATTTTGCTCATTTGCACCCCAGTATCTCTATTTGCACATCATCTTCTGCACATCTATCATTCCAGTGTTAATACTAAATTGTAGTTATGTTGCACTATGGCCTATTTATTGCCTTACCTCCATGACTTACTACATTTACACACACTGTATATAGATTTTCTATTGTGTTATTGACTGTATGTTTTGTTTTATCCCATGTGTAACTCTGTGTTGTTGTTGTTTTTATCGCACTGCTTTGCTTTATCTTGGCCAGGTCGCAGTTGTAAATGAGAACTTGTTCTCAACTGGCTTACCTGGTTAAATAAAGGTGAAAATAAATGAAAAAACCCCCATTAAAAACAGCCCCAGACCATTATTTCTCCTCCGTCAATCTTTACAGTTTGCACTATGCATTCGGGCAGGTAGCATTCTCCTGGCATCCGCCAAACCAGATTTGTCCATCGGACTGACAGATGGTGAAGCTTGATTCATCACTCCAGAGAACGCGTTTCCACTGCTCCAGAGTCCAATGGTGGCGAGCTTTACACCACTCAAGACGATGCTTGGCATTACGCATGGCGATCTTAGGCTTGTGTGTGTGCCTGCTCTCTGTGAGTAAGGAATCCACAGGGGGATCAATTAGGGAGATAACTACCTGCTCAGACAAACACTGCTAGTCACTGTTAACTCAGCTGAAGCTAACTCTATTACACTGGGTGTAATAAAGAGAAAAGCAGGAGAAGAAAGGTAAATATCTGCTCATACAAACACAGCAACTATTGCTACAGAAGCTAATTCTACCGAAGCTAACACTACCAAAGCTAACGGTACAGAAGCTAATGCTACTGATGCTAACGCTGCAGAAGCTAATGCTACTGAAGCTAACACTACCAAAGCTAATGCTACTGAAGCTAATGCTACAGAAGTGAATGCTACCGAAGCTAACACTACTTTTTCTTGTAGAGAGAGAGAGAGAGAGAGAGAGAGAGAGAGAGAGAGAGAGAGAGAGAGAGAGAGAGAGAGAGAGAGAGAGAGAGAGAGAGAGAGAGAGAGAGAGAGAGAGAGAGAGAGAGAGAGAGAGAGAGAGAGAGAGAGAGAGAGAGAATGGAGATAAACAATTGTGAGAGATAGAAGGGAGAGAGAGAATGGAAGTTGTGGAATGGCTTCATATGAGCTAGTTCCATGACAGGGGTCTGTATGCGTGGCTAGGTCACATTTGACATTACAGTATGTTGGCCATTATGTCATAGAAAACTACAGTGGAATAAGCAATTACCTTTCTCTGTAATAAGCTAGTAAGTGCCCCCACTTTTGCCTACAATTGTGTGCTTTGAATAGTGAAATTACCTTAATGTAGCTAATCCATTGAACGCATTACCCTGGTCGGCGTCATAATGGTTTGAGACACCCAAATGGAGTATGTATGGTTAAAAAAAAAAAGTTTCTCTCTCTGGCACAAATCAATGGCACAAATACAATGTGATAAATTTAAATATGACTTGTGTATGTGTATGTGTATGTGTATGTGTATGTGTATGTGTATGTGTGTGTGTGTGTGTGTGTGTGTGTGTGTGTGTGTGTGTGTGTGTGTGTGTGTGTGTGTGTGTGTGTGTGTGTGTGTGTGTGTGTGTGTGTGTGTGTATGGTTAGGGCTGTTACAGTGACTTTATTACCACCACACCAATAGTCAGGAGTCGTGATCGAAGTCAAATTCCACGAGTCACTGTAACTAGGCTTCTCCAAAACTGCTCTCTGATGCCGCTGATGGTCATTAGTAGCCTCACAAACTTGCTAACGGCCAGTCGCTAATTTTATTTTAATTTTATTTCACCTTTTTTTAACCAGGTAAGCCAGTTGAGAACAAGTTCTCATTTACAACTGCGACCTGGCCAAGATAAAGCAAAGCAGTGCGATAAAAACAACAACCACACAGAGTTACATATGGAATAAACAAAACGTACAGTCAATTACACAATAGAAAATCTATATACAGTGTGTGCAAATGTAGTAAGTTATGGAGGTAAGGCAATAAATAGGACATAGTGCAATATAATTACAATTTAGTATTAACACTGGAGTGACAGATGTGCAGAAGATGATGTGCAAATAGAGTGTTCCTGTTGAGCAACATTTCTATAGGCTATGCTATGCAATTGCGTGAGAAAACAGAGTTTTGATGGCCTCTATTATTAAAACAAAAATCCTATCAGCTTTCTATAGGCTGGGCTTACTATATTTATTTCTCAACTTTCCATATATTAAGCACATTGCTTCATTTTACAACCGGAGTAGCCTACCTGGTTGGCATGAAATTGAACCGCGGGAAAAGCGTCCTCCATTCGCTATTCAAGTGCATAAGGATGACGTCTTTTTTTTACCCTGCCCCTGTTCCGACAGGTGCATGATATCGGCCCATTCTAAATGAAAACTAATTTCACACATATATGATTTAGTATACAGTACGTAAAGACAAGATTAAATTGAGAATAGTCTGAATGGTGAGAATATCATCAAATTTATTGGTCACATACACATGGTTAGCAGATGTTATTGCGAGTGTAGTGAAATGCTTGTGCTTCTAGTTCCGAAAGTGCAGCAATATCTAGCAAGCAATATCTAACAATTCCACAACAAATACCTAATATACACAAATATAAGTAAAGGAATGGAATAAGAATATATCAATATATGGATGAGCAATGTCATTGTCAGAGAGGCATAGGCTAAGATGCAATAGATAGTATAGAATACAGTATATAGATATGAGATGGATAATGCAAGATATGTAAACATTATTAAAGTGGCATTATTAAAGTGACTGATGCCCAGTGTGTGCAGTCTAAGGCAAGAAACCATGGGCCCCATGTAGCTCGGTTGGTAGAGCATGGCGCTTGCAACGCCAGGGTTGTGGGTTCGATTCCCACGGGGGGCCAGTATGGAAAAAAAATAATAAAAAAATGTATGCACTCACTAACTGTAAGTTGCTCTGGATAAGAGTGTCTGCTAAATGACTAAAAAATAAATAATAATAAAGAAACAGTGATAAAAAAATATATAATTGTAGCCTAGGCCTATATGTTTTAATAAGGTTTGTATCACAACTAAAGTGGCCAACTAACTCCAAACGTAGCCTACAGGCCCAAGACCCCTGGAACACGGTTGGAGAGCCCATAACCTACAGAGCCTAGTGAAACATGTTCTTATAACCTACTATTTAAAAGCCGATCCCAGCTTTCTTGTGCTGCTATATTTATTGGTCAATTCTTAAAAATTAAGCACATTAATCCGCTTTACAAACGGTGTAGCCTACCTGGCATATTAAAAGCATAACCGCACGTAACCTCCATTACCTATTCCCTATTTGAGTGCAGGCTACGGATTACATGTTTTTTTTTTTTTGGCCATTCAAAAAAAAAATATATTCCATACATACATTAGTAGGCTACATGTAAAGAATTGATAATAGTCTGAGTAAGAATATTATCAATTGCTTGTTAAAATGAGAGACTGTGCAGCCTCAGCAAGAAACAGAGTGGAGCGCTTGTCTTTCATGCAACTTTTTTCAAATCATCATTAGAGTCACATCATGCAGCCTTAGAATAATTCCAAATCCAAACATATAGCCTAACGTTTGTATCACAACTACAGTTGCATGAATAACGCTAAATTATGCATATAGGAGGACCTGTTTCTTTGTTAACTGCTCAACACAGAATAGCCGCATGTGTGCACTCCCTCGGAAATCATTTGGGGAAAAAAAATCCTTTCTATTTTATTCAGCTATGATCAATTGTATTGTTCTTACTATAAAATAATACTAAATAATGCAATGGCAATTATAAGCAAATCTTGCCTGCTAAATTAACTAGTGTAGCCCACAGCCATATGGCATAACCAGATCAGTGCCTAACATAAGGACGACTCAGAATATGCTATTCTGTTCTTCTGAAATAGGCTACATTTTTATCATATCAGAAAGTTTCTTTAGACCTGCCTAAAATAAATAATGGATTTATTGTGATGGTGTATGCTACATTAAATGGATTTATTAAACGTTTTAAAATGGAAGATGTTCTAAAGGTCTGCATCAGTGGCTTGTAGGCTATGCGTGGAAGCCGAAGATGCTAAATGTGTTTATGTTACTTAACAGTCAATTACTGAGAGACCAGCAGTTATTTGCATGACAATCACCGGCCGACAAAATGTCCTGACTGCCACAGCCCTATGTATGGTTGAGTGTTTACTCTTCCCATCTATATTAACTGCTGCTTTACCAGTCACCATCTACTTAAAGTGCCTTCAGAAAGTATTCACACCTAGGGCTGTTACAGTGACTGCATTACCGCCACACCGGCGGTCATGACCGCAGTCAAAATCCACATGACCGTTTAGTCACGGTAACTAGGCTTCTCCAAAACTGTGCTCTGATGCTGCTGATGGTCATTAGTAGTCTACCAAAATTGCTAACTACCTGGTACTCAGCACTCTATTTTCCCTCTAACCACTCTGACATCAATGCAAATGTAATTTAAAATCAAATCAAACACTTCATGAGAGCCCATGAACTCATGTTGTGCAACATTTATATAGGCTATGCAATTGTGTGAGAAAACAGTTCTTTTTATTTATTTTTTATTTTATTTCACATTTATTTAACCAGGTAGGCCAGTTGAGAACAAGTTCTCATTTACAACTGCGACCTGGCCAAGATAAAGCAAAGCAGTGCGATAAAAACAACAACAACATAGAGTTACACATGGGATAAACAAAAACATACAGTCAATAACACAATATAAAATCTATATACAGTGTGTGCAAATGTAGTAAGTTATGGAGGTAAGGCAATAAATAGGCCATTGTGCAAAATATTTACAATTTAGTATTAAGACTGGAGTGATAGATGTGCAGAAGATGATGTGCAAATAGAGATACTGGGGTGCAAATGAGCAAAATAAATAACAAAATGGGGATGAGGTAGTTGGGTGGGCTAATTACAGATGGGCTGTGTACAGGTGCAGTGATCGGTAAGCTGCTCTGACAACTGATGCTTAAAGTTAGTGAGGAAGATAAGTCTCCAGCTTCAGAGATTTTTGCAGTTCGTTCCAGTCATTAGCAGCAGAGAACTGGAAGGAGTGACGGCCAAAGGAGGTGTTGGCTTTGGGGATGACCAGTGAGATATACCTGCTGGAGCGCATGCTACAGATGGGTGTTGCTATGGTGACCAATGAGCTAAGATAAGGCAGGGATTTGCCTAGCAGTGATTTATAGATGACCTGGAGCCAGTGGGTTTGGCGACGAATATGTAGTGAGGACCAGCCAACGAGAGCGTACAGGTCACAATGGTGGGTAGTATATGGGGCTTTGGTGACAAAACGGATTGCACTGTAATAGACTACATCCAATTTGCTGAGTAGAGTGTTGAAGGCTATTTTGTAAATTACATCACTGAAGTCAAGGATCGGTAGGATAGTCAGTTTTACGAGGGCATGTTTGGCGGCATGAGTGAAGGAGGCTTTGTTGCGAAATAGGAAGCCGATTCTAGATTTCACTTTGGATTGGAGATGCTTAATGTGAGTCTGGAAGGAGAGTTTATGGTCTAACCAGACACCTAGGTATTTGTAGTTGTCCACAAATTCTAAGTCAGACCCGCCAAGAGTAGTGATTCTAGTCGGGCGGGCGGGTGCAAGCAGCGTTCGATTGAAGAGCATGCATTTAGTTTTACTAGCGTTTAAGAGCAGTTGGAGGCTACGGAAGGAGTGTTGTATGACATTGAAGCTCGTTTGGAGGTTTGTTAACACAGTGTCCAATGAAGGGCCAGATGTATACAAAATGGTGTCGTCTGCATAGAGGTGGATCTGAGAGTCCCATCAGCTTTCTATAGGCTAAGCCTACCATATTTATTTCTCAACATTCTTAATATTAAGCACATTGCTTTGCTTTACAACAAGAGTATAGCCTACCTGGCTGGCATGAAAATGTACCACGGGAAAAGCATCCTCCATTCGCTATTTAAGTGCATAGATGACATTAATTTTTTTCCCCCTGACCCTGTTCCAAGACATGTGCATGATAATGGTCCATTCTAAATCAAAACTAATTACACACATTAATTATTTAGTATATGTAAAGACAAGATTAAATTAAGAATAGTCTGATAGGTGACAATATTATTACTTGTGAATTATGTATTATTACTTGTGAATAATGCCCAGTGTGTGCAGCAGTGGAGGCTCCTCAAGGGAGGAAGGGGAGGACCATCCTCCTCAGTGAAATGTCCTAAAAATAAAAATAGTGCAACACAAAAAAAGTTATCCTTTTTAGATAAAACTATACTAAATATATTCATATGTCACCAAATAATTGATTAAAACAATGACGATCGATATTAACTTCAACATCACCATGGTGTAGCTGGAGGACAGCTAGCTTCTGTCGTCCTCTGGGTACACTGACTTCAATACAAAACCTAGGAGGCTCGTAGGCCTCACCCCCTTCCATAGTCCTACATGGACGACCTTCAACCAATCAAAGCTTTTGCAGTATAAGCTGACATGTTGTCTATCCAATCATAGGATTAGGATCAGAGAATTAACCTAGTGTGTTGTATTGGGGTTGTGCCGCAGAGAATTATGGGGGGTGGGTTCTTCAGTGCCTTTCAAAAGTATTAATCCCCCTTGGTTTGTTCGTATTTTGTTGCATTACAACCTGTAATTTAAATGGATTTTTATTTGGATTTCATGTAATGGACATACACAAAATAGTCTAAATTGGTGAAGTGAAATGAAAAAAATTAATTATTTCAAGAAATTCTACAAAATATATAACGGAAAAGTGGTGCGTGCATATGTATTCACCCCCTTTGCTATGAAGCCCCTAAATAAGATCTGGTGCAAACAATTACCTTCAGAAGTCACATAATTAGTTAAATAAAGTCCACCTGTTTGCAATCTAAGTGTCACATGATCTGTCACATGATCTCAGTATATATACACCTGTTCTGAAAGGCCCCAGAGTCTGCAACACCACTAAGCAAGGGGCACCACCAAGCAAGCGGCACCATGAAGATCAAGGAGCTCTCCAATCAGGTCAGGGACAAAGTTGTGGAGAAGTACAGATCAGGGTTGGTTATAAAAAAAGATCTGAAACTTTGAACATCCCAAGGAGCACCATTAAATCCATTATTAAAAAATTGAAAGATTATGGCACCACAACAAACCTGCCAAGAGAGGGCCGCCCACCAAAACTCACAGACCAGGCAAGGAGGGCATTAATCAGACAGACAACAAAGAGACCAAAGATAACCCTGAAGGAGCTGCAAAGCTCCACGGTGGAGATTGGAGTATCTGTCCATAGGACCACTTTAAGTCGTACACTCCACAGAGCTGGGCTTTACAGAAGAGTGGCCAGAAAAAAAGAAATTGCTTAAAGAAAAAAAATAAGCAAACACGTTTGGTGTTCGCCAAAAGGCATGTGGGAGACTCCCCAAACATATGGAAGAAGGTACTCTGGTCAGATGAGACTAAAATTGAGGTTTTTGGCCATCAAGGAAAATGCTATGTCTGGCGCAAACCCAACAGCTCTCATCACCCCGAGAACACTATCCCCACAGTGAAGCATGGTGGTGGCAGCATCATGCTGTGGGGATGTTTTTCATCGGCAGGGACTGGGAAACTGGTCAGAATTGAAGGAATGATGTATGGTGCTAAATACAGGGAAATTCTTGAGGGAAACCTGTTCCAGTCTTCCAGAGATTTGAGACTGGGACGGAGGATCACCTTCCAGCAGGACAATTTTTATTTTTTATTTTATTTCACCTTTATTTAACCAGGTAAGCCAGTTGAGAACAAGTTCTCATTTACAACTATGACCTGGCCAAGATAAAGCAAAGCAGTGCGATAAAAATAACAACACAGAGTTACATATGGGGTAACAAAACATAAAGTCATAAATACAACCCATCCCAACACTGTGTAAGTAGCCTTCTCATTCCCTTCCCCATAATATTGTACTATAAATGCATTTATTAAATGCTTTAGGTAAAAATAATTACTCTTTGACGATTTTTTAAACACACTTT
This sequence comes from Coregonus lavaretus, assembly GCF_964263955.1. Lineage (NCBI taxonomy): Eukaryota > Metazoa > Chordata > Actinopteri > Salmoniformes > Salmonidae > Coregonus > Coregonus lavaretus. Next base: position 13,205 of record NW_028165099.1, read on the forward strand.
GAAGTCTCTGTGCGATTCCGAGCCTATACCGTGGGTCTCCCATCCTCCTCAACTTTTCACGTCACCAGCTTCCACTGGTGTGCAGTAAGGCAAGAAACAGCGCATGCCTCTTTTTGGTTACTTTTTCAAATCATAGTAGCACACCTCATGTAGCCTGGCCCATAAGCCTATATGTTTTGAAAAGGTTTCTATCACAACTAAAGTGGCCAAATAACTTATTAAAATGAAGCACATTAATCCGTTTTACAACGGGTGTAGAGCCTAACTGGAATACTTTGGCGGCGCATCAGTTTCAAGTTTGGGGAAGATAATTTTCAGCATAAAAATGCACCTTAATAATAAAGCATAACATGCATAATAGCATTTGCGGTCACTTTTGAGAAACACAGCTAATTTATTGCATTTTGGAACATTCACGCTTATAGCCTATAGCCTTGTGCGCATTGCAGTACTTATAATATGTAGAAATACTGTAGCCCAATAGTTTGTCAACATTTTAAGCTAAATGTTCTGATCTGTTGCATTTTTTTAAATAGTTTTTTTGATGCAAGTTGTTGTATTAATTTGGGATCTATCGCATCCAACAACTGTCCCAGAGTATGTTTCAAATATTTATTTTTCGCACAGAAGGACAAGTTGACCAATAGAATAGGACAACTTTTGTACTATGGGGGATAGTAGATTGACACAGGCTAATGCTTTTGCTGTCCGTTAGGCCTACTCATCTTGTTGGCGGACAAAAGGTAAAATGTGGACTGTTCTTGTAACATCTTCAATATGCGCCTCGGAATTAGGACATGCACAGTTGTGTCCCCAATGTGTCTGTCTTCACTTGTAGCCTACTTCAGAGCTGAGATGCCTTTGAGCAGGACCCGATCACGTGAGGGGCATTAGATAATAAGAATTGAGATATCTTAGAGCGAGCCATGTGAGTGAGATGTGCTTCAGAGCACTGCGATTGGCAGCCGGGAGAAGGGAATTATAATTATTATGTTCAGCCCATTGGCACAATGGCCACTTTGGACAAAGGCATGGATTTATTTAGGGGGCATTACGGCCACACAAGGGGGATGCTGCCTAGAAATTCGAGGCCTGCGCAAGAAACAAAGCTTAGCTCATGCCTGTCATGAGACTAAAAAAAAAAACATTATTGCATGCAGCCTTAGAATGTATTAAAAATCAAAGCATATAGCCCAACGTTTGTATCACAACTAAAGTTGCATAAATAACTCTAAATTAAGCATATAGGAGGATATGTTTCTTTGTTAACCGCTCAACACAGAATAGCCACATGTGCACATTCCCTCAGAAATCATTTGGAGAAAATATCCTTTCTATTTTATTTAGCTATGTTCAATTGTATTCTTCATGCTACAAAATAATAGAAAAGAATGCCATGGCATTCTAAGCAAATCTTGTCTGATAAATGAACTAGTGTAGCCCACAGCCATATGGCATAGCCAGATCAGTGCCTAACATAAGGTCAACTCAGAGTATGCTATTCTGTTCATCTGAAATAGACTACATTTTCTTCATATCATGTTTCTTTAGACCTGTCTAAACTAAATAATGGTTTTATTGCGGTGGTGTAGGCTACATTAAATGGATTTATTATACTTTTTTAAATGTAGATGTTCCAAAGGTCTGCATCAGTGGCTTGTAGGCTATGTGTGGAAGCCAGGAGATGCTAAACGTGTTTTACGTTAATTAAGAGACCGGCAGTTCTTTGCTTGGCAATCACCAGCTGACAAAATGTCATGACCGCCACAGCCCTATAATCACACCCCATTACTTTTTCCACATTTTGTTGTGTTATAGCCTGAATTAAAAATAGATTACATTGAGATTTTGTCACACTGGTCTACACACAATACCCCATAATGACAAAGTGGAATTATGTATTAAAAATGAAAAGTCTTGAGTCAATAAGTATTCAACCCCTTTGTCATGGCAAGCCTACATACGTTCAGGAGTAACAAGTCACGTAATAAGTTGCAGGGATTCACTCGGTGTGCAATAATAGTGTTTAACATTATTTTTAAATAACTACCTTCTCTCTGTACCCCACACATACAATTATCTGTAAGGTCCCTCAGTTGAGCAGTGAATTCCAAACACAGATTCAACTATAAAATATCAGGGAGGTTTTCCAATGCCTCGCTAAGAAGGGCACCTATTGGTAGATGGCTATAAATAAAAAAAAGCAGACATTGAATATCCCATTGAGCATGGTGAAGTTATAAATTAAACTTTGGATGGTCTATCAATACACCCAGTCACTACAAAGATACAGGCGTCCTTCCTCAGTTGTCGAAGAGGAAGGAAGCCGCTCAGGGATTTCACCATGAGGCTAATGATGACTTTAAAACAGTTTAATGGCTGTGATAGGAGAAAACTGAGGATGGATCAACATCATTGTAGTTACTCCATACAATACTAACCTAATTGACAGAGTGAAAAGAAGGAAGCTTGTACAGAATAAAACATATTCCTAAACATGCATCCTGTTCGCAATAACACAATAAAGTAAAACTGCAAAAAATTTGGCAATTTCTTTTACTCTATATCCTGAATACAAAGCGTTATGTTTGGGTCAAATCTAAAACGACACATCACTGAGTACCACTCTTCATATTTTCAAGCATGGTGGTGGCTGCATCATGTTATCAAGATATATTAGTGTTTTATTTTTCATGATTTATTTTTACAAATGTTAGAATTTTTTTCCACTTTGACATTACAGTGTATTTTGTGTAGAACTTTGACAAAAGGGGTGTGAATACTTTCTGAAGGCACTGTAGACATTTATTTCACAGCAATGTGAAGAAAAATTGCTACAATCCCCAACCTGACTCATGAGACAGACATTTTGATTAAAGTCTGAAGCAGACTTGTTAATTTCGATTTCTTAGTTTTCCTGAGAACTTATCGCATGCTTGACAAACCCTGATGCAGTTTCTCCCAGTTTTCCATTGGTATAATTTGATTGTGTGAAATGACCATGAAAAACTATTAAACAGGTCCTAGGCTGTGACGAATTCAAACCATCCGATTGGCTTGTTTACAATCAAGGCAGGCTGTTAATAGCATTTCGCTAAGGTGCTAAACTGGAGGAAATGTGGTGGAGGTGATTGGTGGTGAATTTTAAAGCATAAAATATTAGTACCCAGTGGGCCTCCACCTAACAGACACACTCGTGCATACAAACACGCACACATACACACACACACACACACACACACACACACACACACACACACACACACACACACACACACACACACACACACACACACACACACACACACACACACACACACACACACACACACACACACACACACACACACACACACACACACTGCTGAGTTACAGTGACAGACAACAGGGTCATGGCACAAGTAGATAAGAGCAAATCTGCCTGTATGAAATTGTTTTGTGCTTGATTCAGCATACATTTAGTCACGGAAGATGCCACACAAAGAACCCATGTTGGGATAAGCTTTATATTCTAAACAGCAATTCACAGCCGTATTATTAAAATATCTTATTCTGAGTTATCCTAAGCCACAGAACCGTTCTACAATAATTGACAAACAGAATCTTACACATGAACACATATTTTCCTACTTACATCTTAGTCACGTACGATAAGAAACCAGAGTGAATTTCCAATCCCTATAATTCAGTAATACGTTGAGAAGGAAGCGCATCTGTGAATGCACTAACATAAACATATGCAGTCCTCCACCGGGGGCCTTGCCTTGTGTATTAGTCTCCTACCAAGTACCCAGTGGTAGGAGCAGACATTAGGCTGGGAGAGTGTTAAAGAAATTCACACAGATTAAAGTCCGTCTGAGATTAACTGAGGAACAGGCCCCTGTGCATTCTCCAGGCCTCTCTGTCCTCTCTCTCTCTCTTCTCTCTCTCTCTCTCTCTCTCTCTCTCTCTCTCTCTCTCTCTCTCTCTCTCTCTCTCTCTCTCTCTCTCTCTCTCTCTCTCTCTCTCTCTCTCTCTCTCTCTCTCTCTCTCTCTGTCTCTGTCCTGTCTTTGTAGTGCTCAGGTCATCTGTGATTGGCCCCTTGTCACTCCTGCGGCTCGCCCAGCGCTGCTGCCTTGCTCAACAACTTCATCAAAGAGCGACGGGGCTTAAAATGTCATAAAGTTGATCAAAAACACACTGTTAAATCTCAGCGCCTCGCCTCTGAAGAGCGTGGCTTCAAAGCACAGCTAGTCTCTTGGTAGCTTACACTTACGACAAGATGTGATGGCTGCAATTTCTCTAATAATTCTGGCTTTGCGAAGTGAGAGAGAGAAAGAGAAAAGAGAAGAAGAAGGATGGGGGAAAGGAAACGTGTGAAAAGAGAAAAAATAAGTGCAAGTATGCGTCTCATTAAGATTAACAGAGTTTGTATACTATCTCTTCTAAGTGGCATTCAATAACAACTCCTTTAATTGGTCACAGAGCATAATAGCAACTAATTTAATTGGTCATATCACTATTTTATTTCATCTTACCTTTTACTGAGGTAATCTGAGTATGAGAGAGAGAGAGAGAGAGAGAGAGAGAGAGAGAGAGAGAGAGAGAGAGAGAGAGAGAGAGAGAGAGAGAGAGAGAGAGAGAGAGAGAGAGAGAGAGTAGGTGTAGGTGGTTAAAAGTTCTAGTTCTTGTCAAAGGGATGAAAATAAAGAGAAAAGGCTATTCAGAGAATCAGAAGCCGAGACAGAGAAAGGGCCTGGAGTTCACAGTGATCTATGTTTCAGCACTCTGTCCCCTGAGCTCACCTGAGGCTCAGATATAATGACTTACAGGAGAAGTGTTGGAAAATTAACATTGAGAAGAAGAAGCTTCGTCTTCAGGTTGCTACTGCAGCTGCATTAACAATGACCCATCATTATTGGATAACGCTGACACTAACACTTGTCACATTGGGGAGAGTACACCCTCTGACCAGAGCACCGTCTGACCAGAGCACCCAGTGTGGGAGAGCACCCTCTGACCAGAGCACCCACTGTGGGAGAGCACCCTCTGACCAGAGCACCCACTGACCAGAGCACCCTCTGACAAGAGCACCCTCTGACCAGAGCACACACTGTGGGAGAGTACCGTCTGACCAGAGCACCAACTGACCAGAGCACCCTCTGACCAGAGAACCAACTGACCAGAGCACCCTCTGACCAGAGCACCCTCTAACCAGAGCACCATCTGACCAGAGCACCCACTGTGGGAGAGCACCCTCAGACCAGAGCATCCACTGACCAGAGCACCATCTGACCAGAGCACCCACTGACCAGAGCACCAACTGACCAGAGCACCCACTGACCAGAGCACGCACTGACCAGAGCACCCTCTGATCAGAGCACCCACTGACCAAAGCACCAACTGACCAGAGCACACACTGTGGGAGAGCACCCTCTGACCAGAGCACCAACTGACCAGAGCACCCTCTGACCAGAGCACCCTCTGACCAGAGCACCCACTGACCAGAGTACCCTCTGACCAGAGCACCCTCTGACCAGAGCACCAACTGACCAGAGCACCCACTGTGGGAGATCACCGTCTGACCAGAGAACCAACTGACCAGAGCACCTACTGACCAGAGCACCCACTGTGGGAGAGCACCATCTGACCAGAGCACCCACTGACCAGAGCACCAACTGACCAGAGCACCCACTGATCAGAGCACCCTCTGACCAGAGCACCAACTGACCAGAGCACCCACTGTGGGAGATCACCCTCTGACCAGAGAACCAACTGACCAGAGCACCTACTGACCAGAGCACCGTCTGACCAGAACACCCTCTGAGCAGAGCACCATCTGACCAGAGCACCCACTGTGGGAGATCACCCTCTGACCAGAGCACCCACTGACCAGAGCACCAACTGACCAGAGCACCCACTGATCAGAGCACCCGCTGACCAGAGCACCCTCTGACCAGAGCACCGTCTGACCTAGAACTATAACTTTTAACCTTTGAAACATAGATCACTGTGAACTCCAGGCCCTTTCTCTGTCTCGGCTTCTGATTCTCTGAATAGCCTTTTGTCTTTAGAACTAGAGCACCCACTGAATTTGTTTCCGTCTCTGCTAATGTCTTCTTTGTCTGCCTCCATCACAAAAGTAAGAAGCCCTTCTCTCTTGCCAAAGGAGACACCCAGTGTATAATTCCACTATCACCTCATTCCATTCAAAACAATCAGGGTGATCACTACATTTTTAATTTAGGTTCCTGGATGGAAAAAATGACTTATGCTAATATGGGAGGTGTTTTGGTGAGTGTGAGTGAGATTGTTTCTCAGGCCCATTGGGAGCTTCTCTAATTGTTTACGATGCTACGTTGGGTGGTTATAACATCTCACAGGGGAGGTATCTCACTGTAGAGTAATTAAAACCTAATGGAGGTATGATGAGTTGTGGTATATTTTATTTACATCTAATGAATCGCTTTGATTTGGTGCTTTCAGGAGCCAGGCCTGGGTAATTGAATTTTACATGAAGGAATAAAGTTTGTGTTCACTTATGGGCCCTCCTGGTGAAGCAGACCTGAATCTAATTGATTTCCTTTGTGTCTTTGTTGGTTGTTTTGGTGTAAATACTTGATCCTGCAGAGAAAGAGGAGCGGAGAGAGAGCTGTGTAGATTTATATCACCTAGCGCTACTGGAGTAGGAGAAATATCAACTCATTGCTAGAATGTTTTGTTATTTGGCTGGATTTCTCAAGGTAAAATTCAGCAACTCACAAGTAGGAATTCACCAGTGTGAAACTGAAAACTTCTGAAAAGAATGACCTCTTTTCAGTCACACTTTTCACTTTGTGTACTGTATGCATTGCCTGTGTGTGTTTGTGTGTGTCCACACGTGTGTGTGTGTGTGTCTATGTGTGCGTGTGTGTATGTATACCTGTGCACATGTGTGTGTGCACATTTATGTGTGTGTGTTTTTCTCTGCTGTCCTGTTTAAAGACCCTTACCACCACACTGCTGCAGTGAAAAGTTACCTAGAGAAGATTAGCCCTGTCTGGTTTTGCCGTTTAGCCATCCCTCCTTTATTCTATGGACTGGTGTTGTCATTCCCTTTACTCTACAAACGCGTCCTCTTCACCCCTGAATGACCTTGGCTCCCTGTCACTGGATAAAAGACTCCATTACCACTGACACAGGCCTTAATGATGTGGACACACAAGCCAGCTTTCAATCACCCAGTCCATCAAAAACTCATTTTCCCAAGGAGCACAGGGGTCAGGACTAGTCTGAAGCTGCAGACTCCCTCGCGTTCTCGCTCTCAACAGATTTTCCCCCTCTTGTTTGGGGGGACAGACGGTTTTTAAAAAAAGCTGCTGCTCCAAATGTAAGTAAGAAGCCAAGTCAGGCAAGGCTGAACACAAGCTAGATATTCAGATCAAAGCACAGAGTTGTCTTGTTAATTTTAAAACTGTGTTTGAATGTTTTTCTCACACAAAAGTTGACATAGAAATATACAGTGCCTTGCAAAAGTATTCATTCCCCTTGGCGTTTTTTCCTATTTTGTTGCATTACAACCTGTAATTTAAATTGATTTTTATTTGGATTTCATGTAATGGACATACACAAAATAGTAATAAGTGAAATGAAATAAATAACTTGTTTCAAAACATTCTAAAAAATAAATAACGGAAAAGTGGTGCGTGAATATCTATTCACCCCCTTTGCTATGAAACCCCTAAATAAGATCTGGTGTAACCAATTACCTTCAGAAGTCACATAATTAGTTAAATAAAGTCCACATGTTTGCAATCTAAGTGTCACATGATCTCAGTATATATACACCTGTTCTGAAAGGCCCCAGAGTCTGCAACACCACTAAGCACGTGGTACCACCAAGAAAGCGGCACCATGAAGACCAAAGAGCTCTCCAAACAGGTCAGGGACAAAGTTGTAGAGAAGTACAGATCAGGGTTGGGTTATAAAAAATATCAGAAACTTTGAACATCCCATGGAGCACCATTAAATCCATTATTAAAAAATGGAAAGAATATGGCACCACAACAAACCTGCCAAGAGAGGGCCGCCCACCAAAACTCACGGACCAGGCAAGAAGGGCATTAATCAGAGAGGCAACAAAGAGACCAAAGATAACCCTGAAGGAGCTGCAAAGCTCCACAGCGGAGATTGGAGTATCTGTCCATAGGACCACTTTAAGCCGTACACTCCACAGAGCTGGGCTTTACTGAATAATGGCCAGGAAAAAGCTATTGCTTAAAGAAAAAAATAAGCAAACACGTTTGGTGTTCACCAAAAGGCATGTGGGAGACTCCCCAAACATATGGAAGAAGGTACTCTGGTCAGATGAGACTAAAATTGAGGTTTTTGGCGATCAACGAAAACACTATGTCTGGCACAAATCCAACACCTCTCATCACCTCGAGAACACCGTCCCACAGTGAAGCATGGTGCTGGCAGCATCATGCTGTTGGGATGTTTTTCGTCAGCAGGGACTGGGAAACTGCTTAGAATTGAAGGAATGATGGATGGCGCTAAATACAGGGAAATTCTTGAGGGAAACCTGTTTCAGTCTTCCAGAGATTTCAGACAGGGACAGAGGTTCACCTTCCAGCAGGACAATGACCCTAAGCATACTGCTAAAGCAACACTTGAGTGGTTTAAGGGGAAACATTTAAATGTTTTGGAATGGCCTAGTCAAAACCCAGACCTCAATCCAATTGAGAATCTGTGGTATGACTTAAAGATTGCTGTACACCAGCGGAACCCATCCAACTTGAGACACAGCAGTTTTGCCTTGAAGAATGGGCAAAAATCCCAGTGGCTAGATGTGCCAAGCTTATAGAGACATACCCCAAAAGACTTGCAGCTGTAATTGCTGCAAAATGTGGCTCTACAAAGTATTGACTTTGGGGGGGTGAATAGTTATGCACGCTCAAGTTTTCTGTTTTTTTGTATTATTTCTTGTTTGTTTCACCCCAACATATATTTTGCATCTTCAAAGTGGTAGGCATGTTGTGTAAATGAAATGATACAAGGCAACAAAATAGGAAAAATGCCAAGGGGGGTGAATACTTTCGCAAGCCACTGTAACGCCTCCGAATTGACATCTTTGTCAATTCATGATCTTTTTTACTTTTACACAAAAGTTTAAATATAAATATAATTGACCTTAACCTTCTATAAGTTCCAACGTGATGAATAACATATTGAAATGTTCATGCCATAACTGTCAATGCCTCCGAATTGACATCTTTGTTCTTTTTACACAAAAGTTTCAATATAAATATAAATTACCTTAACCTTCAATTCTGTTAGAGTAAAATAAAATATCTGAGTTTGTAGTTGTCAAGGGAACACATAACACAGCGAGCAGAACATAATGATACATCTATCTCTATGGAGCTGAATGCGAGATCTAATTTTACTGAGGAAGCAGAGGGTCCTCAGAGAGAGTCATTCTGGTAATTTCTCTTCAGTCACCTGCACTGCTTCTCATGGCAAAGCCTCTTCTCGCCCATCCTCACCTCCCACCCACATCCTCACCCGTCCTTCCCCATCACACACACACACAAAGGCGGAGAGAGACAGAGTGAGAGAGGAGAGAGAGGACGAGAGAGGGGGACACCATGTGTTTGATGGATGGTTACCTGGAGCAATGCCAGCGCCCAGTCAGAGCCATCACCACTCTGTTTAATTATGATATTGATTGCAGTTGAGGGTAATTATGAGTGGTGTGTGAGAGAGCGCCGGGGCCACGGACACCTGGGTTCAGTCAGAACAGAGAGGCAAAATCTACTAACTACAGCTCAAGTCCCACAGAGGACCACAGAAGAGAAAGCATTCTAACCACAACAATGGAGCAATATAATGACTTACCAATGAATCACCAAACCAAAGACTTTTGGTATTTGGTATTTTATTAGGATCCAAATTAGCTGTTGCAAAGCAGCAGATACTCTTCCTGGGGTCCACACAAAACATGAAACATGACATAATACAGAACATTAATAGACAACAGCTCAAGGACAGAACTAAATAAAACATTTTCTTTTTTTTACAAAAGGCACACGTAGCCTACATATCAACACATACACACAAACTATCTAGGTCAAATAGGGGAGAGGGGTTGCTTTATCTGTTTTTTGATTGACAAGGGACGACAGTGAGAGTCCTGAATGTTGCAATAGACATTCACATTCACAACGTCAAACTGATCATTCCTTTCATCAGGTAATGACTGAGTGATTGCTAACATGGTTAACATGTTGACATGATGGTTGACGTGTTCTTGCGATCTGTGGGTTGTTCAACATAGCTGCAAAATATGTAACAATTCCACATTTGATCACATTTTACTGTGCCAACACTTCTGTACTGAGTTGCTGTATGCTCATGAGAACACAGCAGTCTATGACCATAATGAGCGTTTGTCGTGTTTGAAACCATCGGGTGTTATGGAGTTATTTTCCAAATGCATGCTGTTGTGACTGACACCCACTGCACTGTTGCAATGGCGTTGTTTATCTTTGATCTATTTATTTACCTTGTACTTAGGTGCTTACCTGGCTTGATTTAGAATTAAGTTTTGGCACATCAAAACCTTATCTAGGAAAAGCTCTGATCACAAATCCAGTGAGGGGGTGAATGGGTTTGGGTTATCTTTGTATGCATTTATTTAAAAAAACGTAATAAAAAGCAGAATAAAAAGTTGGTCACAAATTTTTTTATTTTATTGATTTGCATTTTAATGAGGGAAATAAGTATTTGACCCCTCAGCAAAACATGACTTAGTACTTGGTGGCAAAACCCTTGTTGGCAATCACAGAGGTCAGACGTTTCTTGTAGTTGGCCACCAGGTTTGCACACATCTCAGGAGGGATTTTGTCCCACTCCTCTTTGCAGATCTTCTCCAAGTCATTAAGGTTTCGAGGCTGACGTTTGGCAACTCGAACCTTCAGCTCCCTCCACAACCCATTTTCAATGCCCTGGCTGAGGGAAGGAGGTTCTCACCCAAGATTTGACGGTATATGGCCCCGTCCATCGTCCCTTTGATGCGGTGAAGTTGTACTGTCCCCTTAGCAGAAAAACACCCCCAAAGCATAATGTTTCCCCCTCCATGTTTGACGGTGGGGATGGTGTTCTTGGGGTCATAGGCAGCATTCCTCCTCCTCCAAACACAGCGAGTTGAGTTGATGCCAAAGAGCTCGATTTTGGTCTCAACTGACCACAACACTTTCACCCAGTTCTCCTCTGAATCATTCAGATGTTCATTGGCAAACTTCAGACGGGCCTGTATATGTGCTTTCTTGAGCAGGGGGACCTTGCGAGTGCTGCAGGATTTCAGTCCTTCACGGCGTAGTGTGTTACCAATTGTTTTCTTGGTGACTATGGTCCCAGCTGCCTTGAGATCATTGACAAGATCCTCCCGTGTAGTTCTGGGCTGATTCCTCACCGTTCTCATGATCATTGCAACTCCACGAGGTGAGATCTTGCATGGAGCCCCAGGCCGAGGGAGATTGACAGTTATTTTGTGTTTCTTCCATTTGCGAATAATCACACCAACTGTTGTCACCTTCTCACCAAGCTGCTTGGCGATGGTCTTGTAGCCCATTCCAGCCTTGTGTAGGTCTACAATCTTGTCCCTGACATCCTTGGAGAGCTCTTTGGTCTTGGCCATGGTGGAGAGTTTGGAATCTGATTGATTGATTGCTTCTGTGGACAGGTGTCTTTTATACAGGTAACAAACTGAGATTAGGAGCACTCCCTTTAAGAGTGTGCTCCTAATCTCAGCTCGTTACTTGTATAAAAGACACCTGGGAGCCAGACATCTTTCTGATTGAGAGGGGGTCAAATACTTATTTCCCTCATTAAAATGCAAATCAATTTATAACATTTTTGACATGCGTTTTTCTGGATTTTTTTTTTGTTATTCCGTCTCTCACTGTTCAAATAAACCTACCATTAAAATTATAGACTGATCATTTATTTGTCAGTGGGCAAACGTACAAAATCAGCAGGGGATCAAATACTTTTTTCCCTCACTGTTTATACTAGGTGGTGTCAGAGAAAGGCCCAAAAAATTGTTAAAGACTCCAGTCACCCAAGTCATAGACTGTTCTCTCTGCTACCACACGGCAAGCGGTACCGGAGCGCCATGTCTAGGTCCAAAAGGCTACTTTTGGACCTAACCACCCGGACTATTTACATTGACATCCTGCCCCCACCCCTCTTTTGTTTTTACACTGCTGCTACTTGCTGTTTATTTTCTATGCACAGTCACTTTACCCCTACCTACATGTACTAATTACCTCGACTAACCTGTACCCCTGCACATTGACTCGGTACCGGTACCTCCTGTATATAGCCTCGTTATTGTTATTTTATTGTGTTACTTTTTATTGTATTTTTTATTTCTTTAGTTAATATTTTCTTAACTCTATTTCTTGAACTGCATTGTTGGTTAAGGCCTTGTAAGTAAGCATTTCACGGTAAGGTCTAGACCTGTTGTATTCAGCGCATGTGACAAATACAATTAGATTAGATTTGATTTGAAATGCTCTGATACAAATCCTTGTCTTAGAGTCTAATAATGCCCTGATTCGCCACAGCATGCAGCTGACCGTCCACCATTTTGTGCCTGTATGGGCTGCGTTTGACAGAGGTGAAGGGGATTACACTAAATCTGTTCGTAAACACATGCGCCATGCCATGTATAGCATTGCAGTAGAGCATTGTTTCCCAACTCCAGTCCTCCAGTACCCTCAACAGCACACATTTTTGTTGTAGCCCTGGACAAGCACACCTGATTAAATTTGTCAACTAATCATCAAGCCCTCAATGAGTTGAATCTGGTGAGTTTGTCCGGAGCACCAACAAAAATGTGTTCTGTTGGTTGGTACTGGAGGACTGGAGTTGGAAAACACTGCTATAGATGCCAGGACACACCTGAAGGAGGGACCGGGGGGGGCCTGCGTTGCGCCGCCTAGCCTAGCCTGACACGACGCTCTTCATCTGAATTCCAGGAAGGCTTCAAGGAGGAACACATTATGGAACTGTGATAGACTCTAAACCCTTATTCATACATAATACATTATTCATAGCTCAGATCGAGTCGCCATCTCGCTCATCCACACTTCATTAAGCCCAGGCTGTGTGCGGAGGAGACTAAAATAACAACAGAGAAAGAGGGAGGAAGGGAGGGAGGGAGGGAGGGAGGGAGGGAGAGAGAGAGAGAGAGAGCATGATGGAGAGGGGTGGGGGCAGTGAGAGAGCGACAACTAGACCGTGGGATTAAGAAAAGTATAACAAGAACTCCAATAACAAAGATATTTGAAAACTTGACACTCCCACTGATAATGCCTCTGGCAACCAACCGTTGCTCATGCCTGAGCTTTTGTGGTCAGATAACCTTTTACAAGGTATGCTACTCCGTCCAAACCAACAGTAATCTGAAAAGTGGTTTTGTCATGATTAAGGTGAAATGTTCCGGGATAATAGCCCTGCTATTTTTGTCCCTCCTGAGCCACCATAACACTGTCCTCTCAAAAGAGGCCTATCAATCCAGTCAAAAAAGTGTCATAGTTATTAAACCTGCATGGCCTGTGGATGCAACCTGGACTCAGGGGTATACGTAACATAGTAACTGTAAATCTGTCTCTCTCCATTTAGTATGATATGTTGCGTTTCATATGGTATGTATTCATTTGTGGATGTCCATCATCCATTTCGTATGATATGTTACAAATTACAATTCAGATAATATCTTACGAATTTACAATACGTATGATATGTTACGAATTCCAATCTGTTGTGGCTAACGTTAGCTAGGTGGCTAGGTGGCTAACACTAACGTTAGCTAGGTGGCTAACTTTGGCTAGGCTAGGGGTTAGGGGTTAAGTTTAGGGTTTGGAGTTAGGTTAAAGTGCTAAGGTTAGGGTTAGGGTTAGGGGAAGGGTTAGCTAACATGCTTAATAGTTGCAAAGTAACCAAAAAGTAGTAAGTAGTTACAAAATGCTAAAGTCGTCTGTGAGATTTGAACACACAACCTTAGGGTTGCTAGACGTTCGTGTTATACGTCCTCTCATGATGTCGTGAAATAATCATTCCTATGAGTAGGGAGTTCAGTATCGATCTAGCAACCACTTCCTGTAAACACTCAGCTGCTGTGATGGGACGGGGATCAGGGATGGGAGCAGTTGTCCCTAGAATGTTGAGATTGCAGAGTTCTGATGTCACCGGGTCAGCTATCCAATGACGTGAATATGCCTCAAAGACCTGTATGATGTATTACCCTGGTACACTTTGTCTTGGCTCTGCTGGGTGTTATGTGTGATGGACCAACAAAGGATTGTGTCTGTGTATGACATGTCCTATGTGGGATGTGTCTACGTGCCCCATTATGAGTCCCAGCCGGTTAAGAGGAGGTTAATTATCCAATCACGCTAATAGGCTCTCCTGTGGTGTGTGACACAGTCTGTCCAACCAGACGCCACTGCCTTGTCTCAACACATTTCCCAGCAACCCCTCTGAGCAAAATATCAGGCTTCAAAAAGCTCAAAAAGTATAGGTGGGGGGGTCGGGGGGTTCTACTAAGCTAACATATTTTAAGATGGTCATATCATGGATCAATTAGCTATTTGATTTGGAAGTTTAGGACCCCTTTAGGCATATACCAAAAATATTGAATTTGGCCCATGGAAACTGTTTAAATGACTGATGGCCTGGAGATAGAAGCTGTTTTTCAGTCTATCTTTCTGGCACCACTCCACCAGGACCATCACCTCCTCCCTGTAGGCTGTCTGTCACGACCGTCTATAAAGGGAGCAGACCAATACGCAGCGCGTTGAGTGAACATGATGACTTTAATTGATAAAGCACGTAACTACAAAACAAAAGACGATAGTGAAGTCCAACAGTGACAAATACTGAACCTGGAACAAAAACCCACAACCACAAGGTGAAAACACACAGTATAAATATGGCTCCCAATCAGAGATAACGAGCCGACAGCTGACACTCGTTACCTCCGATTGGGAGTCACTGACCAAACACGGAAACAAAACCAAAACCAAACACAACAAATGAACACACCCTAACCCAACACAACCAAATGAATACACCCTGGCTCAAACAACACAGTCCCGGAGCCAGAGCGTGACAGTACCCCCCCCTAAAGGCGCGGACTGCGACCGCGCCTCAATACGGGCTAAACAAGGGAGGGCTGGGCGGGCATACCTCTTCGGCGGTGGTTCTGGCTCCGGTCGTGGTCCCCACCCCACCATAGTCACTACCCGCTTTCGTCGCCTCCTCCAACTGACCCCCACCGGATTAAGGGGCAGCACCGGACTAAGAGGCAGCACCGGACTAAGGGGCAGCACCAGGATAAGGGGCAGCACCAGACTAAGGGGCAGCACCGGACTGCGGGGCAGCACCGGACTGAATGGCGGATCCTGGCTGGCTGGCTCTGGCGGATCCTGGCTGGCGGAAGGCTCTGGCTGATCCTGTCTGGCGGAAGGCTCTGGCTGATCCTGTCTGGCGGAAGGCTCTGGCTGATCCTGTCTGGCGGAAGGCTCTGGCTGATCCTGTCTGGCGGAAGGCTCTGGCTGATCCTGTCTGGCGGAAGGCTCTGGCTGATCCTGTCTGGCGGAAGGCTCTAGCGGCTCCGGTCTGGCGGACGGCTCTGAAGGCTCATGGCAGACGGGCGGCTTATGCAGCGCTTGGCAGACGGACAGTTCAGACGGCGTTGGGCAGACAGGCAGTTCAGGCGCCGTTGGGCAGACGGGCAGTTCAAGCGCCGTTGGGCAGACGGGCAGTTCAGGCGTCGTTGGGCAGACGGGCAGTTCAGGCGCCGTTGGGCAGACGGCAGACTCTGGCCGGGCGACGCGCACCGTAGACTTGGTGCGGGTGGCAGGAACAGGCCGGACCGGGCTGGCGACGCGCACCGTAGACTTGGTGCGGGTGGCAGGAACAGGCCGGACCGGGCTGGCGACGCGCACCGTAGACTTGGTGCGGGTGGCAGGAACAGGCCGGACCGGGCTGGCGACGCACACCATAGACTTGGTGCGGGTGGCAGGAACAGGCCGAACCGGGCTGGCGACGCGCACCGTAGACTTGGTGTGGGTGGCAGGAACAGGCCGGGTCGGGCTGGCGACGTACACCGTAGGCTTAGTACGTGGAGCAGGAACCGGCCGGGCTGGACTGGCGACGCACACCGTGGGTCTGGTACGTGGCGCAGGAACAGGTCGGGCTGGACTGGCGACGCACACCGTGGACTTGGTGCGGGGAGCAGGACTATGCCGGACCGGGCTGTGGAGACGGATAGGAGGCCTGGAGTGAACAGCGGCCACCACCCGTCCTGGCTGAATGCCTACCCTCACACACTCTGTGTGAGGCATCCGCACAGGACGTACAGGGCGGTGTACCCCTGGCCTGGTGGCCTCCTGGATTCGCCCCATCTTTGCCTCCGTCGTCCATGCCGTGTGCTTGATGCGTGGAGTCGGAACAGGTCGGGCTGGGCTGGCCACGCACACCGTAGGCTTTCTACGTGGAACAGGAACCGGCCGGGCTGGACTGGCGACGCACACCGTGGGCTTGATGCGTGGAGTAGGAACAGGCCGGTCCGTACTGGGAACACACACCACTGGCCTTAACCGGGGATCAGGAACGGGCCGGTCCGGACTGGTAACACACCTCAGTCTCTCACGCCGTGCCTCAACTGCTTCCCTCCCTCTATTCGCCAATGGCTCCCGTAATCCGGTAGCCTTCTCTCCACATCTCCCTGTGGCAGCCTCCTGCTGCCCAGCCGCCCAAGCCATGTGCCCCCCCCAAAAAACTTTTTGGGGTTGCCTCACGTCCTTCCAACGATGACCCTGCTGACGCCGTTGCTCCTCTCTCGCCAGGGCCTTGATCTTCCCCCAAGGTCCCTTGCCCCCGAGCATGTCCTCCCAGGACCACGATTTGCCCACCTGGGCCATCGCCAGCCTCTCGATCTCCTTACCAGGCGCCTCCTCCCATGTCCAGTCTCTTTGCTCCCGGACACGCTGCTTGGTCCTTTGATGGTGGGTTTTTCTGTCACGACCGTCTATAAAGGGAGCAGACCAATACGCAGCGCGTTGAGTGAACATGATGACTTTAATTGATAAAGCACGTAACTACAAAACAAAAGACGATAGTGAAGTCCAACAGTGACAAATACTGAACCTGGAACAAAAACCCACAACCACAAGGTGAAAACACACAGTATAAATATGGCTCCCAATCAGAGATAACGAGCCGACAGCTGACACTCGTTACCTCCGATTGGGAGTCACTGACCAAACACGGAAACAAAACCAAAACCAAACACAACAAATGAACACACCCTAACCCAACACAACCAAATGAATACACCCTGGCTCAAACAACACAGTCCCGGAGCCAGAGCGTGACACTGTCTCGTCGTTGTTGGTAATTCGGCCTACCACTTGTGTCGTCTGCAAACTTGATGATTGAGTTGGAGATGTGAGTGGCCACACAGTCATGGGTGAACAGGGATTACAGAGCATGGAAGGCACTATGGTGTTGAAGGCTGAGCTGTAGTCGATGAACAGCATTCTTATATACTGTAGGTATTCATCTTGTCCAGATGGGATAGGGCAGTGTGCAGTGCGATTGCGTCATCCGTGGATCTGTTGGGGCAGTATGCAAATTGTAGTGGGTCTAGGGTGTTGGGTAAGGAGTAGGTGATATGATCCTTAACAAGCCTCTCAAAGCACTTCATGATTACAGAATTGAGTGCTACGGGGCGATAGTTATTTAGTTCAGTTACCTTCACTTTCTTTGGTACAGGAACAATGGTGGACCTCTTGAAGCAAGTGGGGACAACAGACTGGGATAGGCAGAGATTGAATATGTCCATAAACACTCCAGCCATCTGGTCTGCACATACTCTGAGGACGCAGCTAGGGATGCCATCTGGGCTGGCAGCCTTGCGAGGGTTAACACGCTTAAATGTCTTACTCACGTCGGCTATGGAGAACGAGATCTCACAGTCCTCGTAAGCGGCGGTGGTCTGCGTCGGTGGCACTGTGTTTTCCTCGAAGCGGGCAAAAAAGGTGTTTAGCTTATCCGGAAGCAAGGCGTCGGTGTCCGAGATGTTTCGGGTTTTCTATTTTCTATTTCTGGTTTTCCATTTATAACGGAAATGTGCCATTAAACCCCTACAACTAACCAGAACGCTGCAGCCCGTCTGGTGTTCAACCTTCCCAAGTTCTCTCATGTCACCCCGCTCCTCCGCACACTTCACTGGCTTCCAGTTGAGGCTCGCATCTACTACAAGACCATGGTGCATGCCTACGGAGCTGTGAGGGGAACGGTACCTCCTTACCTTCAGGCTCTGATCAGACCCTACACCCAAATGAGGGCACTACGTTCATCCACCTCTGGCCTGCTAGCTCCCTTACCTCTACGGAAGCACAGTTCCCGCTTTGCCCAGTCAAAGCTATTCGCTGCTCTGGCACCCCAATGGTGGAACAAGCTCCCCCACGACGCCAGGACAGCGGAGTCACTGACCACCTTCCGGAGACACTTGAAACCCTACCTCTTTAAGGAATACCTGGAATAGTATAAAGTAATCCTTCTTCCCCCACCCCCATAAAAAAAGACATAATAATAAGTGGTTGTCCCACTGGCCATCATAAGTTGAATGCACCAATTTGTAAGTCGCTCTGGATAAGAGCGTCTGCTAAATGATGTAAATATAAATGTAAATGTATAATCCGTGATTGTCTGGAGTCTCTGCCACTTGTGTCTGAGCCATTGAATTGCGACTCCACTTTGTCTCTGTACTGACGTTTTGCCTGTTTGATTGCCTTATGGAGGGCATAGCTGGACTGTTTGTACTCGTCCATGTTCCCAGTCACCTTGCTGTGGTTAAATGCAGTGGTTCGTGCTTTCAGTTTTAAGCGAATACTGCCATCTATCAACGGTTTTTGGTTTGGATACGTTGGATCAACATCCCCTATATACTTCCTGATGAGCTCAGTCACCAAGTCAGTGTATACGTCAATGTTATTCTCAGAGGCAACCCATAACATATCTCAGTCCTCGTGATCAAAACAGTCTTGAAGCATATATTCTGATTGGTCAGAACAACGTTGAACAGTCCTTACCACGGGAACTTCCTATTTAAGTTACGGCCTATAGGAATGGAGGAGCAGAATGGAGGCGTGATCTGGTTTGCCAAAGGGAGGGCGGGGGAGAGCCTTGTAGCCGTCCCGGAAGGTGGAGTAGCAATGGTCAAGAGTTCTCGATGAGCGAGTAGCACAGGAGATGTGTTGATAAAACTTCGGTAACGTTTTCCCCAAATTTGATTTATTGAATTCCTCAGGATATGCGGTTTCCAGTTTGCACAAAGCCCAGTGTAGTTCCTTGAGAGCTGTCGCGGTGTCGGCTTGAAGGGCAATCTACACTGCCGTGAGGTAATGCAGTCGGCATTTGATAGTGAGGTATTCCAAATCGGGAGGACAAAAGGACTTAAGTTCCTGTACATTACCACAATCACACCATGAGTAGTTTATCATGAAACATACACCTTCGCATTTCTTTTTCCCGGAGAGTTCTTTCTTCCTGTCTGCGCTATATACAGAGAAAGTTTATCCGGAAAGAGCCATGATTCTGTGAAACAGATGTCTCTCTGGAAGGAGATCCTCGCCCTGAGCTTGTCTTCTTTGTTGTCCAGGGAATTAACATTGGCAAGTAATATACTCGGAAGTGGTGGATGGTCTGCACACCTCCTGAGTTGGAATTGAAGTCCACTCCGTATTCTTGGAGCAGCCCCTGGGATGAGTGGAAATGCCTCGTGGTGTACGAACAAAGAATCCAATTCAGGAGAGTCGCATTTCTGGTAGAAATGCTGGTGAAGGACTGCCGAACGAATATCCAAAACATATTTTCGGCTGTGGGTAATAATATGTTCTGAGCAAATAACGTAAGAAATAACACACACCCAAAAAATATACTGCAAAGTTGGCTGTTGGCGCCATCATGCTCCCCTAAAACTGTAGACGGGTGGGGTGATTACCAAGAAAACCGATGCATGTGCAACTACGAGGTGAAACAGACAGGGTTGGTTTACAATCAAAGGATTATTGACAACATGTAAGCTATATTTTGTCTGCAAATGTCATGTGACCTTTTTGTTGTTGTTGTTGAAAACATAAATACATATACCCAATAAGCACGTGTTTGTCTTTTAAATACATTGTTACAATGCTGAGAGTTTCCTTTTGCGAGGGTGGAGACTTCGCAAACCGGAACTCCCAATTTCGAACACATATGGACCCAGAACTTAGTCACGCAGCTGACCAAATTCCTCATGATTTTAGTTCTGGGTTAACCTAGATTAGACTGCTCTAAGCATTGTCGGACTCTAAACATTATTTTACTCAGCATAGAGTGTGTCTGAAGTTACACATCACACATTTAGAACAGTGTGATTATTTTGGAATATATTTTCTTAAACATCTTCTGTATTGTGTGCTTATTGTTAAACCATTGATTTGTTCTAGGGGGCATTTTGAGACCTTTCGGAGCATCAGGTACTGCTGGAATATCTACCAATGGCATGTCCATCTTTTTGTGAGAAATTACACTGGTCACTCAAAACATTTATAAAGTATTTATAAAGTATAAATTGCCAACACTTTAGATGAGGCCACACAAAAATACTTAAGTAATAATTAATAAATGGTTTATAAGGACGTATTTTAAACTTCTTATCAATTCTCTAATGAATTATCATTATTAAATAAATACTTTAAAAGTTGTGGTAGTAATGAAAAATACATGATGAATAAACTTTACTAAACCATTATAAATGCTTTATTGCGTGGAGTTATTACAAAGTGCTACCAATATACTGTATCTTCAAACACCTCTTATTAAATCTCTCTCCATATGCACCCTCTCTCATTCTTTATTTTTCAACTCTCTTTCGGTCCCCTCTCTCTTCCCCTCTTCTACATTTTTTTGCTTCCATTTTCATCTTCTCTCCTGCCATTTTTTAAATGTGGATTCCAGTAAAATTGCTGTCTCATAGCACAACAAGAAATGGAGCAATTTACGCTGTGAGAGTCTGATGATGTTGCGCATAAATATGTCCGGCCGAGAGGGTAATTACCATCTGAAAATGTCCCCCATTCCTCTCCTCTGTTCTCCTCTGTTCTCCTCTGTTCTCCTCTGCTCTGCTCTCCTCTGCTCTCTCCTTGGCTGAAGAGCGTTTCTCAGGCACTACTGGGTCTATTTTCATTCACTCTCTTCCTCTCTCTCTCTCTCTCTCTCTCTCTCTGAGTGCTGGAAATGGCCCTCCTAGAGAAAATAAATGACCCAAATCACCCCTTCAGTCCATCTCCCTCTCTCCCCTATACTGTGACTTGCTCTGAAGCACAACCACAACACAAGCAACGTTCAGAGCTACAAATGGCCTCAGAATGCACCAATGTAGCAGGGTGAGTATCTGGTCTCAACGCTTGTTGTTGGGTGTGAATAATCTAAGAAACCACTCCTGATCAACCAAACCTGGGTGCTTTTTGATGGAATATATGCTTTTGGAGATGGATCATTGTAGATAACGGTGGTAGAAAATCCCACTGTATATAGTCAACAGACAATTGGCCAGAAATAATGGTATCACTTTACTCCAGCTGATTAGAAAATCAATTGAATATAATTCAGTGAAGGGTGGAGGGAGAGGGATCCTGCCAAGACAGGGGTGGTGTGAGAACTGTTTTAGAGGGGTTTGGAGGGTTTGCTGGCCTTGATTTAGACCCTGCGTGTGTGTGTGTATGTATGTGCATGTGCGTGCATGCACACACGTGCGTGTGTGTGCAGGCACGTTAATGTGTGTGCTCACATCGGTGTTTGTGCATACATCAGTGTGTGCGTGTTTGTGTGTGTTTGAGCGTCCTTCAATGTGTGTGTGCGTGCGCGTAGGTGTGTGTATGTGTGAGTGCGTGTGTGTAGTGAGCAGTAGGTCTGGTCATTAACAGTGTCCTTATTGGCTGCGTTCCCTAATGACTCTGGGCTGATAGCTTTTATTTCCTCATCTCCACTTCCTGTAATGACTTTACAACGTGCTCAAGGTCAACATGTGGATTTTGATAAATTAAACTGTTTGGCTCCCCCTTTCTCGAGCTCCAAACTAAAGTTTCTCATAATGTATATGAATGCCCTGTAGGATTGCTTGATTAAATCCATTCATTTTGGACATGGGACGTGAAATTTCCATTCAAATTGATTTAATGCTAATGTCTGTGGTGTGGCTGTGCAGAGTGTAATATGGGGAATGGAAAGAACTGGCGCTGATTATTGAAGGGAGCCTCACCCAGTCATGGGTTAAACATGGAGGACAAAGTGAATACATGCAGCAGCCAGCCAGTCATTATGATACTGACTGGGAACAGATATATAATGGATTCTCATCACCCAATTAAATTTATCCATTTAGTCAAACATGCACCCAGTCAGACTAGTCAACCGTATCCAGGTCAGGCTCTGGCGGCACACAGAGAAGTTCATTGTCTTGTATTGTATTGTATTGTGGTACAGTGATGACAGTGGGTTATGGAGGACAACTGCTGGAAAGACATTCAAAGACATCATGGAGTTTTTGGTGAGGAGAGACAGTGAGTAAAAGTATGGTTATTTGATTCATTATACAATAATGCCGAAGATTATGATGATTTGTGAAGATGATGATGATTATTTTGATGATAGTTTGATTTACAGTGGTGATACATCCAAAGTCAACACACTACCACACAACTCTTGTTTCTAAGACGCAAGTTCTGCTCAGCAGCATGACTGACAAACAGGCAGGGAGGTAGAACTGTAGTGGTAGAGTGGTAGAACTGTAGAGTGGTAGAGAGGTAGAACTGTAGTGGTAGAGTGGTAGAACTGTAGAGTGGTAGAGTGGTAGAGTGGTGATGTTTTGCCACTCCTCCCATCCAGCTCCTCCTTCCCTCCTCCTCCCTCCTCCCCTCCTGTCCTCCCCTGGGGGAGACCCACTCCATTAGCCTTAAATATTCAGCTTTTCTCTCTCTTTTTTATTCCCCGACTCTCTCTGACCTCCCACAGTCAAGACAGCCAATTATTTTCACTTTACACCCGTATAAAGCATTGGGTGCAGCTGTGGTCAGACAAGGGCAGGAAGGACAGAGGCACTGGGCGTGTGTGTGTGTGCACATTTACAGTGTACACACTTATGTCCTAGCATGGTGGCTACAGTATGTTACACTGTATCTCAAGATAAACAACAAACATATCATCAGATGTGCTTTGTTGTTTTAAGCTGTCTTTGAGAAACCATTGAACGTCTCTGTGCTATAGACTCAGCAATTTGAGGCATTGGAATGATCCACATTGTAAATTCATTACTCTGTAACTACTCACAGTCTCACCATTGTCTGCAGTACGTCTGTGTTCATAATTGTATACATGTTGCGGCAAATTAGAGCAGATTCCTTTTTCGCCCATGCAGCAATCAAAGAGAATGGTGAATGTTTCTCCCTGATATTCTCAGAGCACAGCTCATAATTAAACACAGGACAGACACATTGAGTTCCTCAGTGGTTGGTCTCCAAGACCGCATTGAACAATACCTTTAAAATGGAGAAGAAATTGTGATTTTTTTATAGCAATGACCTGCATTTGGATCAAACACATTGAGCTAATCAAAGCCTTCCATGAGAACAGTGGCTCTGCACAGAATCAGAATGAAAGAGAGAAACTCAAAGCCCTCAATTTATTTCACTCTCATCCAGCTAATTTAAGTCCTGTGCATTCTGCAATATAAAGCTTCCGATTATTTATTTTTCCTTTCGCAGTCTACTTGTTGTGTGTGTGTGTGTGTGTGTGTGTGTGTGTACGCATGTACGTGTATGTGAGTATGTTTGTATGTTTGTGGACGAGCAGATGCAGAGGGCAATAGCTTCAGGTTCTTAAATCTGTTGTGGAGATAATGTGACAACAGTGAGATAGTGTGTGGTGTGTGTGTGTATGTATGTATGTGTGTGTGTGTGTGTGTAGGTGTGAGATTGAATGTGTGTGTGAGCGTGTGGTGTGTGTGTGTGTATTTATGTGTGTGTCTGAGCATCCATGTGTGTGTATGAATGTCGTAGCGTGTGTATGTGTGTCGGAACGTGTGTGTGTGTGTGTGTGTGTGTATATATATACACTGTATGTATATTTTCTGTTGTATTTTTTGACTTTATGTTTTTTTACCCCATATGTAACTCTGTGTTG
>NW_028165098.1:0-42500 GCF_964263955.1 Coregonus lavaretus
TCTAATGACACCGTTACTAATTTACTTCAACAGATCCTTTTCTAATGACACCGTTACTAATTTCCTTCAACAATATCCTTTTCTAATGACACCGCTACTAATTTACTTCAACAGATCCTTTTCTAATGACACCGTTACTCATTTCCTTCAACAGATCCTTTTCTAATGACACCGTTACTAATTTCCTTCAACAATATCCTTTTCTAATGACACCGCTACTAATTTACTTCAACAGAACCTTTTCTAATGACACCGTTACTAATTTACTTCAACAAGATCCTATTCTAATGACACCGTTACTAATTTACTTCAACAAGATCATTTTCTAATGACACCGTTACTAATTTACTTCAACAGAACCTTTTCTAATGACACCGTTACTAATTTACTTCAACAGAACCTTTTCTAATGACACCGTTACTAATTTACTTCAACAGATCCTTTTCTAATGACACCGTTACTAATTTACTTCAACAGATCCTTTTCTAATGACACCGTTACTAATTTACTTCAACAGAACCTTTTCTAATGACACCGTTACTAATTTACTTCAACAGAACCTTTTCTAATGACACCGTTACTAATTTACTTCAACAGATCCTTTTCTAATGACACCGTTACTAATTTACTTCAACAGATCCTTTTCTAATGACACCGTTACTAATTTACTTCAACGGATCCTTTTCTAATGACACCGTTACTAATTTACTTCAACAGATCCTTTTCTAATGACACCGTTACTAATTTACTTCAACAGATCCTTTTCTAATGACACCGTTACTAATTTACTTCAACAGATCCTTTTCTAATGTACCGTTACTAATTTACTTCAACAGAACCTTTTCTAATGACACCGTTACTAATTTACTTCAACAGAACCTTTTCTAATGACACTGTTACTAATTTACTTCAACAGAACCTTTTCTAATGACACCGTTACTAATTTACTTCAACAGAACCTTTTCTAATGACACTGTTACTAATTTACTTCAACAGAACCTTTTCTAATGACACCGTTACTAATTAACTTCAACAGAACCTTTTCTAATGACACCGTTACTCATTTACTTCAACAGATCCTTTTCTAATGATACCGTTACTCATTTCCTTCAACAAGATCCTTTTCTAATGACACCGTTACTAATTTACTTCAACAGATCCTTTTCTAATGACACCGTTACTAATTTACTTCAACAGAACCTTTTCTAATGACACCGTTACTAATTTACTTCAACAAAACCTTTTCTAATGACTGTCACACCCTGGCTCTGGGACTCTATATGTTGAGCCAGGGTGTGTTCATTCTGTTGTGTTTATTTCTATGTTGGCTAGAGTGACTCCCAATCAGAGGCAACGAGTGTCAGCTGTCGTTGGTTGTCTCTGATTGGGAGCCATATTTAAACTGTCTGTTTTCCCTTTGTGTTTGTGGGTTCTTGTTCCGTGTTGGTCATTGTTACCGTGGACTTCACGAGTCGTTTGTCGTTTTGTTGATTGTTGTCTATTATCACTAAAGATAATAAAGTTTAAACATGTTCGTTCATCACGCTGCGCCTTGGTCCTCCTCTGTTCCCGACGATCGTGACAATGACACCGTTACTAATTTACTTCAACAGAACCTTTTCTAATAACACCGTTACTAACTTTCTTCAACAGAACCTTTTCTAATGACACCGTTACTAATTTACTTCAACAGAACCTTTTCTAATGACACCGTTACTAATTTACTTCAACAGAACCTTTTCTAATGACACCGTTACTAATTTACTTCAACAGAACATTTTCTAATGACACCGTTACTAATTTACTTCAACATAACCTTTTCTAATGACACCGTTACTAATTTACTTCAACAGAACCTTTTCAAATGACACCGTTACTAATTTACTTCAACAGAACATTTTCTAATGACACCGTTACTAATTTACTTCAACAGAACCTTTTCTAATGACACCGTTACTAATTTACTTCAACAGAACCTTTTCTAATGACACCGTTACTAATTTACTTCAACAGAACCTTTTCTAATGACACCGTTACTAATTTACTTCAACAGATCCTTTTCTAATGACACCGTTACTCATTTCCTTCAACAAGATCCTTTTCGAATGACACCGTTACTAATTTACTTGAACAAGATCCTTTTCTAATGACACCGTTACTAATTTACTTCAACAGAACCTTTTCTAATGACACCGTTACTCATTTACTTCAACAGATCCTTTTCTAATGATACCGTTACTCATTTCCTTCAACAAGATCCTTTTCTAATGACACTGTTACTAATTTACTTCAACAGATCCTTTTCTAATGACACCGTTACTAATTTACTTCAACAGAACCTTTTCTAATGACACTGTTACTAATTTACTTCAACAGAACCTTTTCTAATGACACCGTTACTAATTTATTTCAACAGAACCTTTTCTAATAGCACCGTTACTAATTTTCTTCAACAGAACCTTTTCTAATGACACCGTTACTAATTTACTTCAACAGAACCTTTTCTAATGACACCGTTATTAATTTACTTCAACAGAACCTTTTCTAATGACACCGTTACTAATTTACTTCAACAGAACCTTTTCTAATGACACCGTTACTAATTTACTTCAACAGAACCTTTTCTAATGACACCGTTACTAATTTACTTCAACAGAACCTTTTCTAATGACACCGTTACTAATTTACTTCAACAGATCCTTTTCTAATGACACCGTTACTAATTTACTTCAACGGATCCTTTTCTAATGACACCGTTACTAATTTACTTCAACAGATCCTTTTCTAATGACACCGTTACTAATTTACTTCAACAGATCCTTTTCTAATGACACCGTTACTAATTTACTTCAACAGATCCTTTTCTAATGTACCGTTACTAATTTACTTCAACAGAACATTTTCTAATGACACCGTTACTAATTTACTTCAACAGAACCTTTTCTAATGACACCGTTACTAATTTACTTCAACAGAACCTTTTCTAATGACACTGTTACTAATTTACTTCAACAGAACCTTTTCTAATGACACCGTTACTAATTTACTTCAACAGAACCTTTTCTAATGACACTGTTACTAATTTACTTCAACAGAACCTTTTCTAATGACACCGTTACTAATTAACTTCAACAGAACCTTTTCTAATGACACTGTTACTCATTTACTTCAACAGATCCTTTTCTAATGATACCGTTACTCATTTCCTTCAACAAGATCCTTTTCTAATGACACCGTTACTAATTTACTTCAACAGATCCTTTTCTAATGACACCGTTACTAATTTACTTCAACAGAACCTTTTCTAATGACACCGTTACTAATTTACTTCAACAGAACCTTTTCTAATGACTGTCACACCCTGGCTCTGGGACTCTATATGTTGAGCCAGGGTGTGTTCATTCTGTTGTGTTTATTTCTATGTTGGCTAGAGTGACTCCCAATCAGAGGCAACGAGTGTCAGCTGTCGTTGGTTGTCTCTGATTGGGAGCCATATTTAAACTGTCTGTTTTCCCTTTGTGTTTGTGGGTTCTTGTTCCGTGTTGGTCATTGTTACCGTGGACTTCACGAGTCGTTTGTCGTTTTGTTGATTGTTGTCTATTATCACTAAAGATAATAAAGTTTAAACATGTTCGTTCATCACGCTGCGCCTTGGTCCTCCTCTGTTCCCGACGATCGTGACAATGACACCGTTACTAATTTACTTCAACAGAACCTTTTCTAATAACACCGTTACTAACTTTCTTCAACAGAACCTTTTCTAATGACACCGTTACTAATTTACTTCAACAGAACCTTTTCTAATGACACCGTTACTAATTTACTTCAACAGAACCTTTTCTAATGACACCGTTACTAATTTACTTCAACAGAACATTTTCTAATGACACCGTTACTAATTTACTTCAACATAACCTTTTCTAATGACACCGTTACTAATTTACTTCAACAGAACCTTTTCAAATGACACCGTTACTAATTTACTTCAACAGAACATTTTCTAATGACACCGTTACTAATTTACTTCAACAGAACCTTTTCTAATGACACCGTTACTAATTTACTTCAACAGAACCTTTTCTAATGACACCGTTACTAATTTACTTCAACAGAACCTTTTCTAATGACACCGTTACTAATTTACTTCAACAGATCCTTTTCTAATGACACCGTTACTCATTTCCTTCAACAAGATCCTTTTCGAATGACACCGTTACTAATTTACTTGAACAAGATCCTTTTCTAATGACACCGTTACTAATTTACTTCAACAGAACCTTTTCTAATGACACCGTTACTCATTTACTTCAACAGATCCTTTTCTAATGATACCGTTACTCATTTCCTTCAACAAGATCCTTTTCTAATGACACCGTTACTAATTTACTTCAACAGATCCTTTTCTAATGTACCGTTACTAATTTACTTCAACAGAACATTTTCTAATGACACCGTTACTAATTTACTTCAACAGAACCTTTTCTAATGACACCGTTACTAATTTACTTCAACAGAACCTTTTCTAATGACACTGTTACTAATTTACTTCAACAGAACCTTTTCTAATGACACCGTTACTAATTTACTTCAACAGAACCTTTTCTAATGACACTGTTACTAATTTACTTCAACAGAACCTTTTCTAATGACACCGTTACTAATTAACTTCAACAGAACCTTTTCTAATGACACCGTTACTCATTTACTTCAACAGATCCTTTTCTAATTATACCGTTACTCATTTCCTTCAACAAGATCCTTTTCTAATGACACCGTTACTAATTTACTTCAACAGATCCTTTTCTAATGACACCGTTACTAATTTACTTCAACAGAACCTTTTCTAATGACACCGTTACTAATTTACTTCAACAGAACCTTTTCTAATGACTGTCACACCCTGGCTCTGGGACTCTATATGTTGAGCCAGGGTGTGTTCATTCTGTTGTGTTTATTTCTATGTTGGCTAGAGTGACTCCCAATCAGAGGCAACGAGTGTCAGCTGTCGTTGGTTGTCTCTGATTGGGAGCCATATTTAAACTGTCTGTTTTCCCTTTGTGTTTGTGGGTTCTTGTTCCGTGTTGGTCATTGTTACCGTGGACTTCACGAGTCGTTTGTCGTTTTGTTGATTGTTGTCTATTATCACTAAAGATAATAAAGTTTAAACATGTTCGTTCATCACGCTGCGCCTTGGTCCTCCTCTGTTCCCGACGATCGTGACAATGACACCGTTACTAATTTACTTCAACAGAACCTTTTCTAATAACACCGTTACTAACTTTCTTCAACAGAACCTTTTCTAATGACACCGTTACTGATTTACTTCAACAGAACCTTTTCTAATGACACCGTTACTAATTTACTTCAACAGAACCTTTTCTAATGACACCGTTACTAATTTACTTCAACAGAACCTTTTCAAATGACACCGTTACTAATTTACTTCAACAGAACATTTTCTAATGACACCGTTACTAATTTACTTCAACAGAACCTTTTCTAATGACACCGTAACTAATTTACTTCAACAGAACCTTTTCTAATGACACCGTTACTAATTTACTTCAACAGAACCTTTTCTAATGACACCGTTACTAATTTACTTCAACAGATCCTTTTCTAATGACACCGTTACTCATTTCCTTCAACAAGATCCTTTTCGAATGACACCGTTACTAATTTACTTGAACAAGATCCTTTTCTAATGACACCGTTACTAATTTACTTCAACAGAACCTTTTCTAATGACACCGTTACTCATTTACTTCAACAGATCCTTTTCTAATGATACCGTTACTCATTTCCTTCAACAAGATCCTTTTCTAATGACACCGTTACTAATTTACTTCAACAGATCCTTTTCTAATGACACCGTTACTAATTTACTTCAACAGAACCTTTTCTAATGACACCGTTACTAATTTACTTCAACAGAACCTTTTCTAATGACACCGTTACTAATTTATTTCAACAGAACCTTTTCTAATAGCACCGTTACTAATTTTCTTCAACAGAACCTTTTCTAATGACACCGTTACTAATTTACTTCAACAGAACCTTTTCTAATGACACCGTTATTAATTTACTTCAACAGAACCTTTTCTAATGACACCGTTACTAATTTACTTCAACAGAACCTTTTCTAATGACACCGTTACTAAATTACTTCAACAGAACCTTTTCTAATGACACCGTTACTAATTTACTTCAACAGAACCTTTTCTAATGACGCCGTTACTAATTTACTTCAACAGATCCTTTTCTAATGACACCGTTACTAATTTACTTCAATAGATCCTTTTTATAATGATACCGTTACTAATTTACTTCAACAGATCCTTTTCTAATGACACCGTTACTCATTTCCTTCAACAAATCCTTTTCTAATGACACCGTTACTAATTTCCTTCAAAAATATCCTTTTCTAATGACACCGCTACTAATTTACTTCAACAGAACCTTTTCTAATGACACCGTTACTAATTTACTTCAACAAGATCCTTTTCTAATGACACCGTTAATAATTTACTTCAACAAGATCATTTTCTAATGACACCGTTACTAATTTACTTCAACAGAACCTTTTCTAATGATACCGTTACTAATTTACTTCAACAGAACCTTTTCTAATGACACCGTTAATAATTTACTTCAACAGATCCTTTTCTAATGACACCGTTACTAATTTACTTCAACAGATCCTTTTCTAATGACACCGTTACTAATTTACTTCAACGGATACTTTTCTAATGACACCGTTATTAATTTACTTCAACAGATCCTTTTCTAATGACACCGTTACTAATTTACTTCAACAGATCCTTTTCTAATGACACCGTTACTAATTTACTTCAACAGATCCTTTTCTAATGTACCGTTACTAATTTACTTCAACAGATCCTTTTCTAATGACACCGTTACTCATTTACTTCAACAGATCCTTTTCTAATGACACCGTTACTAATTTACTTCAACAGATCCTTTTCTAATGACACCGTTACTAATTTACTTCAACAGATCCTTTTCTAATGACACCGTTACTAATTTACTTCAACAGATCCTTTTCTAATGACACCGTTACTAATTTTCTTCAACGGATCCTTTTCTAATGACACCGTTACTAATTTACTTCAACAGATCCTTTTCTAATGACACTGTTACTAATTTACTTCAACAGATCCTTTTCTAATGACACCGTTACTAATTTACTTCAACAGATCCTTTTCTAATGACACCGTTACTCATTTACTTCAACAGATCCTTTTCTAATGACACTGTTACTAATTTACTTCAACAGATCCTTTTCTAATGACACCGTTACTCATTTACTTCAACAGATCCTTTTCTAATGACACCGTTACTAATTTACTTCAACAGATCCTTTTCTAATGACACCGTTACTAATTTACTTCAACAGATCCTTTTCTAATGACACTGTTACTAATTTACTTCAACAGATCCTTTTTTAATGACACCGTTACTAATTTACTTCAACAGATCCTTTTCTAATGACACCGTTACTAATTTACTTCAACAGATCCTTTTCTAATGACACCGTTACTCATTTACTTCAACAGAACCTTTTCTAATGACACCGTTACTAATTTACTTCAACAGAACCTTTTCTAATGACACCGTTACTAATTTACTTCAACAGATCCTTTTCTAATGACACCGTTACTAATTTACTTCAACAGAACCTTTTCTAATGACACCGTTACTCATTTCCTTCAACAAGATCCTTTTCTAATGATACCGTTACTAATTTACTTCAACAGATCCTTTTCTAATAATAATAATAATATAATATGCCATTTAGCAAACGCTTTTATCCAAAGCGACTTACAGTCATGCGTGCATACATTTTTGTGTATGGGTGGTCCCGGGGATCGAACCCACTACCCTGGCGTTACAAACGCCGTGTTCTACCAGCTGAGCTACAGAGGACTACTAATGACACTGTTACTAATTTACTTCAACAGAACCTTTTCTAATGACACCGTTACTAATTTACTTCAACAGATCCTTTTCTAATGACACCGTTACTAATTTACTTCAACATAACCTTTTCTAATGACACTGTTACTAATTTACTTTAACAGAACCTTTTCTAATGACACCGTTACTAATTTACTTCAACAGATCCTTTTCTAATGACACCGTTACTCATTTACTTCAACAGATCCTTTTCTAATGACACTGTTACTAATTTACTTCAACAGATCCTTTTCTAATGACACCGTTACTCATTTACTTCAACAGATCCTTTTCTAATGACACCGTTACTAATTTACTTCAACAGATCCTTTTCTAATGACACCGTTACTAATTTACTTCAACAGATCCTTTTCTAATGACACTGTTACTAATTTACTTCAACAGATCCTTTTTTAATGACACCGTTACTAATTTACTTCAACAGATCCTTTTCTAATGACACCGTTACTAATTTACTTCAACGGATCCTTTTCTAATGACACCGTTACTCATTTACTTCAACAGAACCTTTTCTAATGACACCGTTACTAATTTACTTCAACAGAACCTTTTCTAATGACACCGTTACTAATTTACTTCAACAGATCCTTTTCTAATGACACCGTTACTAATTTACTTCAACAGAACCTTTTCTAATGACACCGTTACTCATTTCCTTCAACAAGATCCTTTTCTAATGATACCGTTACTAATTTACTTCAACAGATCCTTTTCTAATAATAATAATAATATAATATGCCATTTAGCAGACGCTTTTATCCAAAGCGACTTACAGTCATGCGTGCATACATTTTTGTGTATGGGTGGTCCCGGGGATCGAACCCACTACCCTGGCGTTACAAACGCCGTGTTCTACCAGCTGAGCTACAGAGGACTACTAATGACACTGTTACTAATTTACTTCAACAGAACCTTTTCTAATGACACCGTTACTAATTTACTTCAACAGATCCTTTTCTAATGACACCGTTACTAATTTACTTCAACATAACCTTTTCTAATGACACTGTTACTAATTTACTTTAACAGAACCTTTTCTAATGACACCGTTACTAATTTACTTCAACAGATCCTTTTCTAATGACACCGTTACTCATTTACTTCAACAGATCCTTTTCTAATGACACTGTTACTAATTTACTTCAACAGATCCTTTTCTAATGACACCGTTACTCATTTACTTCAACAGATCCTTTTCTAATGACACCGTTACTAATTTACTTCAACAGATCCTTTTCTAATGACACCGTTACTAATTTACTTCAACAGATCCTTTTCTAATGACACTGTTACTAATTTACTTCAACAGATCCTTTTTTAATGACACCGTTACTAATTTACTTCAACAGATCCTTTTCTAATGACACCGTTACTAATTTACTTCAACGGATCCTTTTCTAATGACACCGTTACTCATTTACTTCAACAGAACCTTTTCTAATGACACCGTTACTAATTTACTTCAACAGAACCTTTTCTAATGACACCGTTACTAATTTACTTCAACAGATCCTTTTCTAATGACACCGTTACTAATTTACTTCAACAGAACCTTTTCTAATGACACCGTTACTCATTTCCTTCAACAAGATCCTTTTCTAATGATACCGTTACTAATTTACTTCAACAGATCCTTTTCTAATAATAATAATAATATAATATGCCATTTAGCAGACGCTTTTATCCAAAGCGACTTACAGTCATGCGTGCATACATTTTTGTGTATGGGTGGTCCCGGGGATCGAACCCACTACCCTGGCGTTACAAACGCCGTGTTCTACCAGCTGAGCTACAGAGGACTACTAATGACACTGTTACTAATTTACTTCAACAGAACCTTTTCTAATGACACCGTTACTAATTTACTTCAACAGATCCTTTTCTAATGACACCGTTACTAATTTACTTCAACATAACCTTTTCTAATGACACTGTTACTAATTTACTTTAACAGAACCTTTTCTAATGACACTGTTACTCATTTACTTCAACAGAACCTTTTCTAATGACACCGTTACTAATTTACTTCAACAGATCCTTTTCTAATGACACCGTTACTAATTTACTTCAACATAACCTTTTCTAATGACACTGTTACTAATTTACTTTAACAGAACCTTTTCTAATGACACTGTTACTCATTTACTTCAACAGAACCTTTTCTAATGACACCGTTACTAATTTACTTCAACAGATCCTTTTCTAATGACACTGTTACTAATTTACTTCAACAGATCATTTTCTAATGACACTGTTACTAATTTACTTCAACAGAACCTTTTCTAATGACACTGTTACTCATTTACTTCAACAGAACCTTTTCTAATGACACCGTTACTAATTTACTTCAACAGAACCTTTTCTAATGACACTGTTACTAATTTACTTCAACAGAACCTTTTCTAATGACACTGTTACTCATTTACTTCAACAGAACCTTTTCTAATGACACCGTTACTAATTTACTTCAACAGAACCTTTTCTAATGACACCGTTACTCATTTCCTTCAACAGAACCTTTTCTAATGACACCGTTACTAATTTACTTCAAGAGATCCTTTTCTAATGACACCGTTACTAATTTCCTTCAACAGAACCTTTTCTAATGACACCGTTACTAATTTACTTCAAGAGATCCTTTTCTAATGACACCGTTACTAATTTACTTCAACAAGATCCTTTTCTAATGACACCGTTACTAATTTACTTCAACAGAACCTTTTCTAATGACACCGTTACTAATTTACTTCAACAGAACCTTTTCTAATGACACCGTTACTCATTTCCTTCAACAGAACCTTTTCTAATGACACCGTTACTAATTTACTTCAACATAACCTTTTCTAATGACACCGTTACTAATTTACTTCAACAGATCCTTTTCTAATGACACCGTTACTAATTTACTTCAACAGATCCTTTTCTAATGACACCGTTACTAATTTACTTCAACAGAACCTTTTCTAATGACACCGTTACTAATTTACTTCAAGAGATCCTTTTCTAATGACACCGTTACTAATTTACTTCAACAAGATCCTTTTCTAATGACACCGTTACTAATTTACTTCAACAGAACCTTTTCTAATGACACCGTTACTAATTTACTTCAACAGAACCTTTTCTAATGACACCGTTACTCATTTCCTTCAACAGAACCTTTTCTAATGACACCGTTACTAATTTACTTCAACAGAACCTTTTCTAATGACACCGTTACTAATTTACTTCAACAGATCCTTTTCTAATGACACCGTTACTAATTTACTTCAACAGATCCTTTTCTAATGACACCGTTACTAATTTACTTCAACAGAACCTTTTCTAATGACACCGTTACTAATTTACTTCAACAGAACCTTTTCTAATGACACCGTTACTAATTTACTTCAACAGAACCTTTTCTAATGACACCGTTACTAATTTACTTCAACAGATCCTTTTCTAATGACACCGTTACTCATTTGACTCAAACACGCATTAGCAACAGCCAGGCACGCACACACACACACACACACACACACACACACACACACACACACTATTATAAATGACTATTTGATTCACAACACTTTAGGACGAACACTACTACATCTCTCTATTCCCTCCAACCCCATTTCTCTCCTCATGTCATTGAACTAACCTCTCACGTCCAGATGCAGGGGGCCTGAACAACGTTACTACCCGGACTGGTTTGTTTGTGTGTGTGGGTGGGTGTGTAGGAGAGGGGTTCGTGTGTGTACCCAGGCCCAGGCCACATTACCCCAGGGTCAGACAGACTTTGGTTGTCACAATGACCTCTGGAACTTTCACTCTGCTTCAGAAACCCTCATCACTCCGAGTCAGACCTATGGAAGACGGAATCAAAGAGACAATATAACAGTCTGAACGCCTACAGCCCCAAGAGTTGTTGTTCTGAACGCCTACAGCCCCAAGGGTTGTTGTTCTGAAAACCTACAGCCCCAAGGGTTGTTGTTCTGAAAACTTACAGCCCCAAGGGTTGTTGTTCTGAAAACCTACAGCCCCAAGGGTTGTTGTTCTGAAAGCCTACAGCCCCAAGGGTTGTTGTTCTGAAAGCCTACAGCCCCAAGGGTTGTTGTTCTGAAAACCTACAGCCCCAAGGGTTGTTGTTCTGAAAACTTACAGCCCCAAGGGTTGTTGTTCTGAAAGCCTACAGCCCCAAGGGTTGTTGTTCTGAAAACCTACAGCCCCAAGGGTTGTTGTTCTGAAAACCTACAGCCCCAAGGGTTGTTGTTCTGAAAGCCTACATCCCCAAGGGTTGTTGTTCTGAAAAACTACAGCCCCAAGGGTTGTTGTTCTGAAAACCTACAGCCCCAAGGGTTGTTGTTCTGAAAACAGATTATAGGTCGGAGATAGTGGTATCACCTAATGTTTGATCTTGGATGTAGATTATAGTTCAGAGATAGTGGTATCACCTAATGTTTGATCTTGGATGTAGATTATAGTTCAGAGATAGTGGTATCACCTAATGTTTGATCTTGGATGTAGATTATAGTTCAGAGATAGTGGTATCACCTAATGTTTGATCTTGGATGTAGATTATAGTTCAGAGATAGTGGTATCACCTAATGTTTGATCTTGGATGTAGATTATAGTTCAGAGATAGTGGTATCACCTAATGTTTGATCTTGGATGTAGATTATAGTTCAGAGATAGTGGTATCACCTAATGTTTGATCTTGGATGTAGATTATAGTTCAGAGATAGTGCTGTCACCTAATGTTTGATCTTGGATGTAGATTATAGTTCAGAGATAGTGGTATCACCTAATGTTTGATCTTGGATGTAGATTATAGTTCAGAGATAGTGGTATCACCTAATGTTTGATCTTGGATGTAGATTATAGTTCAGAGATAGTGGTATCACCTAATGTTTGATCTTGGATGTAGATTATAGTTCAGAGATAGTGGTATCACCTAATGTTTGATCTTGGATGTAGATTATAGTTCAGAGATAGTGGTATCACCTAATGTTTGATCTTGGATGTAGATTATAGTTCAGAGATAGTGGTATCACCTAATGTTTGATCTTGGATGTAGATTATAGTTCAGAGATAGTGGTATCACCTAATGTTTGATCTTGGATGTAGATTATAGTTCAGAGATAGTGGTATCACCTAATGTTTGATCTTGGATGTAGATTATAGTTCAGAGATAGTGGTATCACCTAATGTTTGATCTTGGATGTAGATTATAGTTCAGAGATAGTGGTATCACCTAATGTTTGATCTTGGATGTAGATTATGATTCAGAGATAGTGGTATCACTTAATGTTTGATCTTGGATGTAGATTATGATTCAGAGATAGTGCTAACACTGTTCATGTTGTTTGTGGTTGTTTTACCTACTTTATTGCAGTGATTGTAATCTTGGTTAACCCATAACTAAAGTATTTCGTAATTGGTCAGCTGCTCGATTAAGTTCTGGGTCCATACATGTTAAAAGAATGGATCAAGCAATGCTAGAATGAGGAGCGGAACCAGAACGAGGAGCTCCACCCTCTCTCTTTGTAATATCATCTCCCCTTCCGAAATTCGAAAGATGCTAACACCTGCAAAATCGTAATTTGTCAAAATAAAAAAGTGACGAAAAACCCCATCACCGGAACTACTGCTGCTCATTTGTGATGAGGTGTGAATGACGGAGTCAGGCGCAGGAGGTAAAACACCAAAATCCAGAGTTTATTCAGTGCACATGAATAAAGCGCAGCAAGCGTCAAAACGAAACTAGCACAAGGGAAAATCCACCTTGGCTACATACAAGGAAAGAGTAGCTCAACCGAGCTACTCACTCTCACAATGAACAATCACTCACAAAGGACAAGGGGGGCAGAGGGAACACTTATACACAGACTAATGAGGGAATGAGTACCAGGTGTGTGTGATTGACAAGACAAGACAAGACAAATGGAGTGATTGATTAATGGAGCGGTAGTGGCTAGTGAGCCGGTGACGACAAACGCCGAAACCTGCCCGAGCAAGGAGGAGGGGCAGCCTCGGCTGAATTCGTGACAGTACCCCCCCCCCCCCCCCCCTTGACGCGCAGTTCCAGCAGCGCGCCGACACTGGCCTCGGGTACGGCCAGGAGGACGCGGAGCAGGGCGAGTCGGATGGCGACGATGGAAGACCCTCAACAGAGAGGGATCGAGGATATCCCTCACCGGGACCCAGCACCGTTCCTCCAGACCGTACCCTTCCCACTCCACGAGGTACTGAAGGCCCCCCACCCTGCGCCTCGAATCCAGTATGGAACGGACAGAGTACGCCGGTGCCCCCTCGATGTCCAAAGGATGTGGAGGGACCTCCCGCACCTCAGACTCCTGGAGCGGACCAGCCACCACCGGCCTGAGGAGAGACACATGAAACGAGGGGTTAATACGGTAATCAGGGGGGAGTAATAACCTATATGTGACCTCGTTGATTCTCCTCAGGACTTTGAATGGCCCTACAAACCGCGGGCTCAGCTTCCAGCAGGGCAGGCGGAGGGGCGGATTCCGGGTCGAGAGCCAGACCCGAGCCCCCAGTACAAAGACGGGGGCCTCACTGCGGTGACGGTCAGCGTTGGCCTTCTGACGACCCACGACGCGTTGGAGGTGAACATGGGCAGCGTTCCACGTCTCCTCCGCGCGCCGAAACCAGTCATCCACCGCAGGCGCTTCAGTCTGGCTTCTGGTGCCACGGTGCCAGAACCGGTTGATAACCTAAAACACACTGAAATGGCGTTAAGTTCGTAGAGGAGTGGCGGAGAGAGTTCTGGGCATATTCTGCCCATGGCAGGAACACCGACCACTCCCCAGGCCGGTCATGGCAATAGGACCTCAGGAACCTACCCACACCCTGATTTACCCATTCCACCTGCCCATTACTCTCAGGGTGCAACCTAGAGGTCAGGCTGACCGAGACTCCCAGACGTTCCATGAACGCCTTCCAGACAATTTGACGTGAACTGGGGACCTCGGTCAGACACTATATCCTCTGGTACCCCGTAGTGCCGGAAGACGTGTGTAAACAGGGCCTCCGCAGTTTGCAGAGCCGTGGGGAGACTGGGCAGAGGAAGGAGGCGGGAGGCCTTCAAAAAGCGGTCCACAATGACCAGGATGGTGGTGTTCCCTTGAGAGAGAGGCAGATCAGTTAAAAGTTAAAAAAATCAACACTCAAATGAGACCATGGTCGTTGTGGAACTGGTAAAGGTTTTAACTTACCCGCTGGGAGGTGCCTAGGTGCCTTACTCTGGGCGCACACTGAGCAGGAGGAAACATACACCCTCACGTCCTTAGCCAAGGTAGGCCACCAGTACTTTTCGGTCAGGCAGCGCACTGTATGACGATACCTGGGTGACCAGATGAGGGTGACGTGTGTGCCCAGTAGATCAGACGATCATGGATAAGCGCAGGCACGTACTGCAGCCCAGCTGGACACTGCTGTGGAGATGGATCTGTGCGTAATGCCTGCGCTATATCCACGTCCATCGCTGTTATGTGAATTATTTAACAAACTATTTCAGTGTCTCTGTGCGTCTCCCAAAAGGTTGTAAGTCTTTTGGATTTAAGAAACGGACAGAGTCCCAGTCTGCATAGTCAGAGATGTTTATTCATTGAGAATTCTGCCACAAAATGGTCGTACAATATTTTTATACGCACACGTCATATGCAAATCCCTCCCCTCTGTAGGCAGGCTGTAGTTTTCCACTTTATAATTGTTTTCCACATGTCACTGCCCATGTGTCAATATTACCAACTACCTAAACAATCACTTAGGTAATATTGGTAATTGATCATCCAATTGCCATCCCTTATTTATTTTTGAGACTGTCCCTTGCTTCTTTATTTCTCCTATCTTCCTGATCTCATTACTAAATCAATGATCTAGGTAATAGCTGTTTCGCATTAGATTGTGCCTTCCTCTGATTACTGCAGCTCATTGCATTAATTTAGTTTCAAATACCAACTTGTTGTTTATTAAAGCATAATAAAAATGAAATTTAAATGATAACATTTGATAATACCTCA
The DNA here is from genome assembly GCF_964263955.1 of Coregonus lavaretus. NCBI lineage: Eukaryota > Metazoa > Chordata > Actinopteri > Salmoniformes > Salmonidae > Coregonus > Coregonus lavaretus. The sequence continues at coordinate 16,026 of NW_028165098.1, forward strand.
ACTTACTTCTATCCCGTAAAAGTAATCCAAGATTAGTACAATTGACTAGCAACAGGTATCCCTCATTCAGGGAAAGCTCTCTCTCTTCTGTTATTTTAATCATATATATTATTACCAAATTATAATCTTCACACTTTTCACAGTATTATAAATTACCCTCAACTTGGTAAAATAAACTATCTTAAACTCCTCCTCTCATGCCTTTAGAATTACCAGTGTGGATTATTAATTAACACCAGAAAGTCAAAACAGAGTTCAGAAGCAATTGAAATCATTCAACGAACTGTTCCATCTCATAGTACTAAACATTACCATCATTCTAAATATTTCATAAATGTTACTTATCCCAAGTGTTCATTAAGTCCTCATGACATTTATTCTCATAAGAAATCATATATACCCTAAACTCAGTCAAAACAGAAAAACTCCATAAAATTCACTGTGTGTGCTCCTTTAAGACTTATCACCTTTGACCTGTTGAAACCCCCCTAAAATCAAAATAACAAGGCTTTATAAACATCATACTAGGTGTGATGTTTTTTTTTTTTTAAACCCCAATTAGAAAACAACAAACCAAAACAGCCAGGTCATGAGGACTCCTGATTTCTCTCTTCCTCCCACTCTTCAAATCAAATCAAATCAAATCAAATCAAATTGTATTGGCCACATGCGCCGAATAAAACAGGTGCAGACATTACAGTGAAATGCTTACTTACAGCCCTTAACCAACAGTGCATTTATTTTTAATAAAAAAGTAAAATAAAACAACAACAAAAAAAGTGTTGAGAAAAGAAAGAGCAGAAGTAAAATAAAATAACAGTAGGGAGGCTGTATATACAGGGGGGTACCGGTGCAGAGTCAATGTGCGGGGGCACCGGCTAGTTGAGGTAGTTGAAGTAATATGTACATGTGGGTAGAGTTAAAGTGACTATGCATACATAATTAACAGAGTAGCAGCAGCGTAAAAAGATGGGGTGGGGGGGCAGTGCAAATAGTCTGGGTAGCCATGATTAGCTGTTCAGGAGTCTTATGGCTTGGGGGTAGAAGCTGTTGAGAAGTCTTTTGGACCTAGACTTGGCACTCCGGTACCGCTTGCCGTGCGGTAGCAGAGAGAACAGTCTATGACTAGGGTGGCTGGAGTCTTTGACAATTTTGAGGGCCTTCCTCTGACACCGCCTGGTATAGAGGTCCTGGATGGCAGGAAGCTTGGCCCCAGTGATGTACTGGGCTGTACACACTACCCTCTGTAGTGCCTTGCGGTCGGAGGCCAAGCAGTTGCCATACCAGGCGGTGATGCAACCAGTCAGGATGCTCTCGATGGTGCAGCTGTAGAATTTTTTGAGGATCTGAGGACCCATGCCAAATCTTTTCAGTCTCCTTGTCATGCCTCCTCTTCTTCCTCTGATTCTGGCTTTCTCCCCCTGTCTCTTCCTCCTCTGCCTGGATTATACTTTCCTCCTTTTCCTCTCTTCCCCTTATGCCTACAGTTTCTTAACTGGTGCCCTTTCCTTGCACAGTAACTACACGGTTCCTCACATTCTCTAGCAAAATGTTGCGTTTTGTCACAATTGTAACACTTCCACTCACTCCTGTCTCCACTATTACCGTTTCCTTCTTGTCTGTCTTTGCTACCGTAACCTCTCTTCTCTCCTAGGTATTGACTAATAGTCTCACTGTCTCCCTGTTTACACTCATGGACTTTGGAGAAGTCGGCATGTCTGTGATAATATTCTCTCAGATTATCACAGAGTTGTGCCAATCTAGCTCCATAAGCCCCTTCTTCTGCCCTCCTTAGGACCGGCGCTTTCCCATCCCTGGGACCCCAGTTTCCCCTCACTGCTGCCCATTCCTTTAACACTATCTGTCTGACCGCCCTCTCTAGTTCCCCTGTAAGCTTAAAGCTGGCGGTCAGCCCTTCCATATCTCTTCTGAACTGGTGTACCCCCATCTTAGGGTGGGGTATCCCTTCCACTGCTCTCACTACATATCTCTGCTTCATTTACTAAATCCTGCCATTTGTTTGTCTCCAATTTCCATGTATTTCTCGTCCCCAGTAAATTCTGGGACCTCTTGTGAGGATTTGCCTCCCATGGCTGGTACTGTTTAAAATCCCTTAGCCACCTTTTTTATATAACAAGTTATTTAAAAGAGTTTCACACCACACCTGGAATCAACCCTTCCTGTATAGGTAGTCTTGACCAGTCCCCCAGAATTATCTCATACTCTACGGAGGAATTTATCCCCACAATGTAATCTTGATAATTCCTGACAGTCTCATACAACAGGAATGGGTTCTCCCTCTTCTCTATACAACCACCTGGAATTATTCATAGATGTGACTTCTGAGCAAATATTAGGTCTCACACGTATACAACCTTACATGATTATTGGTTAACACTATCGGTAACCTGGAGTTTGTAAGGCTCCAGTTTCATGAAACGGATAGAGTTACGGCAAAATCTACAGTTGTTTGTGACTTTTGACTTTACTAATATTCTATTTCTCACACATGCTATTTTAATTCCTTCTGGTGTACTTTTTGTATTTGTTTAACATAGATTATTTGTTTAACATCACTGTTCTATAATCTACTACAGGTTCCATCCCTTAGGTGTACTTTTAATAGTTCCTGCTATTTCAACAACGGGTAGTTTCTTTTGGAAATGGCCTATTACCGTGAATCGTTACGGACCCACCAACATTTCACTTAAAATGGCTACGCATTGATCAATTTGCTACTTTAAATTATGACGTTACCCTCAGTCAATATTTTAGCAAGTTCTCAAATCAATTTCACCAAGTAATGAATAAAGACTACTGACCTTATCCTTGCAGCCGAGATTCAATGTAGGTTTGGATTCCGTCACCGTCTCTGTCATTAATCAGGTGTCCTCTGGCCTGTTTTAACCCTTAATGTCAAAGGGCAGGACTTTCTATTTACCAATGTATCATTCGCCCGTCTACGGTTTTCAGAGTTACCTGGAATGACAGAGGCAGGTATTGGATTCCGGCTCAGAAGGACCAAGCTGTTATGTGAATTACGCCGTTGTTCTGCTCCGCCGGGCTGAGCTTCTTTGAGAAGAACGCACAGGGGCGGAGCTTGGGTGGCGTGCCCGAGCGTTGAGACAGGACTGCTCCCATCCCCACCTCGGACGCATCCACCTCCACTACGAATGGTAGTGATGGATCGAGGTGGGCCAGTACCGGGGCCAAGGTGAACAGTTCCCTCAGGTTACTGAAGGCCCTGTCAGCCTCAGCAGACCAGTGGAGCCGGGACGGCCCACCCTTCAACAGAGATGTAATGGAAGCTGCGACCTTGCCAAAGCCCTGGATAAACCTCAGAAAATAGTTGGCGAAGCCAAGGAAGCGCTGCACCTCCTTTACCATGGTTGGAGTCGGCCAATTACGCACGGCTGCAATGCGGTCGCCCTCCATATCCATACCTGTGGTAGAAATGCTGTATCCGAGGAAGGAGACGGACTGCTGGAAAAACATAAACTTTTCTGCCTTAGCATAAAGGTCATTTTCCAACAGTCGGGCCAGTACCTTGCGAACCAGGGACACATGCTCGGCGTGCGTAGCGGAATACACCAGGATGTCATCGATGTAGACCACTACACCGCGAACAAGCATGTCCCGAAACACCTCGTTCACAAAGTACTGGAAGAGGGAGCATTCATCAAACCATAGGGCATCACCAGGTATTCATAATGCCCCGTGGTTGTGCTGAATGCTGTCTTCCTCTCATCTCCCTTTCGGATACGCCCCAGGTTGTACGCACTCCTGAGATCTAATTTAGTGAAGAAGCGCGCTCCATGCAAAGACTCAACCACTGACGGAATGAGGGGTCGATAGTCAATGCATGGGTGCAGACTGCCGTCTTTCTTCTTCACAAAAAAAGAAACTTGAGGAGGCAGGTGAAGTGGAGGGACGTATGTACGCCTGTGACAGGGGATACACATGACTCCTGGGAGGTACAGCGTCTACCCAAAGGTTTATTGCGCAATCCCCCGCCCGATGAGGTGGCAATTTAGTTGCTTTATTCTTGAGAAAACTTGTCCCAGATCATGGTATTCGGGGGGAATGGGCACAGTGGAGGCACCGTCTGGAATTTCCACCGTCGTTGCACCAACGGAAACACCCTGACACCTACCTTGACACTCTCGCGACCACCCCGTGAGAACCCTCCACGGCCATGAGAAAGTGGGGTTGTGGAGTGCTAGCCCCGGAATACCTAACACCACAGGGAAAGCAGGAGACTCAATGATGGAAAAAGTGACCTGCTCACAATGCGTCTCCTGTGTGATCATGGTGACTGGTACCGTGACTTCCTTTATCAACCCGGACCCTAATGGTCGACTATCAAGTGCTCTGATGGGGCGTGGAATGGATAGGGGAACTAATGAAATGCCCTGGCGGCGTGCGAAAGATTTGTCCATAAAGTTCCCAGCTGCGCCTGAATCTACTAGCACCTTACATTTGGGAACTCTCATGTGATCAGGGAAGTATATGGGTATGGTACAATGCGCAGCAGAGGGCTCTGAACAAGTGTGGGTGCTCAAAACCTGGGGTGATGCGAGAGTGCCCTGCCAGCCGCCTCCTGACCCAAAAGAGCGCTGACGACAGCGTGTGGTGGAATGTCCCTTTGTGCCATCCGATTGGCACTGGCGCTGTCGTCTTTCGCTCTCTCGGTGCGCGGTACCTCCCAGCTCCATGAGCTCTGGATCCGCGTTGGTCGGGGCAGGAACGGGCAGACCTTCTCCAGGACGTCCTCTGGTTTCCAGCAGGTTATCCAGACGAATGGCCATGTCCACGAGTTCGGTAACAGACAAACTGGTGTCACGGCAGGCTAGCTCCCGTCGGACGTCCTCCCGTAGATGGCACCGGAACTGGTTGATCAGGGCCCGCTCGTTCCACCCGGATCCTGCTGCCAGAATCCAGAACTCCAGCGCGAACTCCTGTACTGTCCTCGTCCCCTGCCTCAAATGGACCAGCTGCTCACCCGCATCTCGACCCTCGGGCGGGTGATCGAAAACCGCCCTAAATAGGCGGGCAAACTCCCTGTAGTCCGCCAACGCGGCTCCTCCTTCTCTCCAAACCGCGTTGGCCCACTCCAGGGCTTTCCCCGAGAGGCAGGAAATGAGGACGGACACCTGCTCTCGATCTGATGGCGCCGGCCTGTCACTGGAGCAGTACAGCTCCAGAAGGAGAAGGAATCCCTGATATAGAGCCGGCGTCCCATCGATATCTGGATCCCTCCGGGTGCTGTGATGTAGGTGGCTGGATCCGGTTGGCCAGCTGGTCTCGACGGATCGGTTCCTCTTCTCTCCAGGCGTTGGACGACCTGTAGAACCCGATCCATCGCTTCCCCCAAGCTGGCCAGCATAGTGGAATGTTCCTGGACCCTTGCCACTATTCCAGGCATGCGCTCCGCTCCCGCTGACTCCATAGAGGTGAGTGATTCTGTGATGAGGTGTGAATGACGGCGTCAGGCGCAGGAGGTAAAACACCGAAATCCAGAGTTTATTCAGTGTACATGAATAAAGGGCAGCAAGCGTCAAAACGAAACTAGCACAAGGGGAAATCCACCTTGGCTACATACAAGGAAATGAACAATCACTCACAAAGGACAAGGGGGCAGAGGGAACACTTATACACAGACTAATGAGGGAATGACTACCAGGTGTGTGTCATTGACAAGACAAGACAAATGGAGTGATGATAAATGGAGCGGTAGTGGCTAGTGAGCCGGTGACGACGATTGCCGAAACCTGCCCGAGCAAGGAGGAGGGGCAGCCTCGGCTGAATTCGTGACATCATTATCCTACGCATCCCGTTCACTCCTGACAGATTCTACGGTACCATTTATATTTACGTAATTTGTCTACAAGAGAATACACTGATTGTAAGTGGCTCTGGATAAGAGCGTCTGCTAACTGACTGATTTTGCAGATGTAAATGTTAATGTATGTCTTCAATGTCAAAATGCACAATAAGAGGTGATCAGCTCTTAGTATGTTGTGTAGCCTAGATTAGTCTTCAATCCAACCCAATAATCAACATCTCATCTGTCTGCTCGGTGGCTGTGAGACAGACGATCACATGAAAAACATTGTGAATGGATACCCTTCAACATTCATATGGACATGGTTCTTCGTTCATATGGACATGGTTCTTCGTTCATATGGACATGGTTCTTCGTTCATATGGACATGGTTCTTCGTTCATATGGACATGGTTCTTCGTTCATATGGACATGGTTCTTCGTTCATATGGACATGGTTCTTCGTTCATATGGACATGGTTCTTCGTTCATATGGACATGGTTCTTCATTCATATGGACATGGTTCTTCGTTCATATGGACATGGTTCTTCATTCATATGGACATGGTTCTTCGTTCATATGGACATGGTTCTTCGTTCATATGGACATGGTTCTTCATTCATATGGACATGGTTCTTCGTTCATATGGACATGGTTCTTCGTTCATATGGACATGGTTCTTCATTCATATGGACATGGTTCTTCATTCATATGGACATGGTTCTTTGTTCATATGGACATGGTTCTTCGTTCATATGGACATGGTTCCTCCTAAAAGGCTGATTAAAGGGCACTTAAAAGGCATCATGGCTGCTGTTCATTAGAAGACTGGCGGATTGCTGTTCATTAGAGGACTGGCGGGCTGCTATTCATTAGAAGACTGGCCGGCTGCTATTCATTAGAAGACTGGCAGGCTGCTATTCATTAGAAGACTGGCCGGCTGCTATTCATTAGAAGACTGGCGGGCTGCTATTCATTAGAAGACTGGCGGGCTGCTATTCATTAGAGGACTGGCGGGCTACTATTCATTAGAAGACTGGCAGGCTGCTATTCATTAGAGGACTGGCGGGCTGCTATTCATTAGAAGACTGGCCGGCTGCTATTCATTAGAAGACTGGCGGGCTGCTATTCATTAGAAGACTGGCAGGCTGCTATTCATTAGAAGACTGGCCGGCTGCTATTCATTAGAAGACTGGCAGGCTGCTATTCATTAGAGGACTGGCGGGCTGCTATTCATTAGAAGACTGGCGGGCTGCTATTCATTAGAAGACTGGCGGGCTGCTATTCATTAGAAGACTGGCGGGCTGCTATTCATTAGAAGACTGGCGGGCTGCTATTCATTAGAAGACTGGCGGGCTGCTATTCATTAGAGGACTGGCGGGCTGCTATTCATTAGAAGACTGGCAGGCTGCTATTCATTAGAAGACTGGCGGGCTGCTATTCATTAGAAGACTGGCGGGCTGCTATTCATTAGAGGACTGGCGGGCTGCTATTCATTAGAAAACTGGCAGGCTGCTATTCATTAGAAGACTGGCCGGCTGCTATTCATTAGAAGACTGGCGAGCTGCTATTCATTAGAGGACTGGCGGGCTGCTATTCATTAGAAAACTGGCAGGCTGCTATTCATTAGAAGACTGGCGGGCTGCTATTCATTAGAGGACTGGCGGGCTGCTATTCATTAGAAAACTGGCAGGCTGCTATTCATTAGAAGACTGGCCGGCTGCTATTCATTAGAAGACTGGCCGGCTGCTATTCATTAGAGGACTGGCGGGCTGCTATTCATTAGAAGACTGGCGGGCTGCTATTCATTAGAAGACTGGCGAGCTGCTATTCATTAGAAGACTGGCGGGCTGCTATTCATTAGAAGACTGGCCGGCTGCTATTCATTAGAAGTCTGGCGGGCTGCTATTCATTAGAAGACTGGCCGGCTGCTATTCATTAGAAGACTGGCGGGCTGCTATTCATTAGAAGACTGGCGGGCTGCTATTCATTAGAAGACTGGCGGGCTGCTATTCATTAGAAGACTGGCGAGCTGCTATTCATTAGAAGACTGGCGAGCTGCTATTCATTAGAGGACTGGCGGGCTGCTATTCATTAGAAGACTGGCGGGCTGCTATTCATTAGAGGACTGGCGGGCTGCTATTCATTAGAAGACTGGCGGGCTGCTATTCATTAGAAGACTGGCGGGCTGCTATTCATTAGAGGACTGGCGGGCTGCTATTCATTAGAAGACTGGCGGGCTGCTATTCATTAGAAGACTGGCGGGCGGCTATTCATTAGAAGACTGGCGGGCTGCTATTCATTAGAGGACTGGCGGGCTGCTATTCATTAGAAGACTGGCGGGCTGCTATTCATTAGAAGACTGGCGGGCTGCTATTCATTAGAAGACTGGCGGGCTGCTATTTATTAGAAGACTGGCCGGCTGCTGTTCATTAGAGGACTGGCGGGCTGCTATTCATTAGAAGACTGGCGGGCTGCTATTCATTAGAGGACTGGCGAGCTGCTATTCATTAGAAGACTGGCGGGCTGCTATTCATTAGAAGACTGGCGGGCTGCTATTCATTAGAAGACTGGCGGGCTGCTATTCATTAGAGGACTGGCGGGCTGCTATTCATTAGAGGACTGGCGGGCTGCTATTCATTAGAAGACTGGCGGGCTGCTATTCATTAGAAGACTGGCGGGCTGCTATTCATTAGAAGACTGGCGGGCTGCTATTCATTAGAAGACTGGCGGGCTGCTATTCATTAGAGGACTGGCGGGCTGCTATTCATTAGAAGACTGGCGGGCTGCTATTCATTAGAAGACTGGCGGGCTGCTTTAGATTACATAGTAGTAGCAGTGCATAATGGAATGTTAATAAAACCCATTCCTTCCTGGTTACTCCTGGAGAGGGGGGGAGAAGGAGGAGGAGAGGAGAAAAATGGGGTCCTATTTCCCTCTTTACAAAAAACAAACAAAGTCTCAAAACATGCAGTAGAGATGTGATTGTTGTTCTTCTTCTACTAGAGAGAGAGAGAGAGAGAGAGAGAGAGAGAGAGAGAGAGAGAGAGAGAGAGAGAGAGAGAGAGAGAGAGAGAGAGAGAGAGAGAGAGAGAGAGAGAGAGAGAGAGTGTATAAAGAATAATTAGGTGGGTGCTTATATTTGTACTATTTCACACATGTAGAAGTGTGTATTATGTGTTTTTGCATAACCCAACTCCCCCTGAGACACCTTCGGTGAGTGGGGTCATGGCCAGGGTCCGCCATTGTCAAAGGCAACTCTGGAGCAATTAGGGTTAAGTGCCTTGCTCAAGGGCACATCGACAGATTTTTTACCTTGTTGGCTCAGGTATTTGAACTAGCGACCTTTCGATTACTGGCAGAACACTCTAACTGTGTGTGTGTGTGTGTGTGTGTGTGTGTGTGTGTGTGTGTGTGTGTGTGTGTGTGTGTGTGTGTGTGTGTGTGTGTGTTGATAATTCAGAGTGTATTGGTTGGTTCTTGGTCTCAGGGGTAAACCTGCATCTTCTTGTTGACTGTAAAATAATAAGCTAATGCATACATTTAACATACAAATGTGATTTAATCAACCTTCCTTTCACAAAGAAATTGTCGGCTTATCCGACAAACCTTGGATCGACCGAATGGAGGAGGTGGACTGGGTAAAGAAAATTACCACATGATCAGATCAATGTTTGATATGAGCTCAACGTTTTTACATTGAGACACATTGACAAATACAGAAAAGAGCAGACAAAACTGTTTCAATTCACTGTAATTAGGCTATTCATTAACAAGCAAAGGGGAAGCAGTTAGGAATACATTTTCTTCAAAAGTTTTTTGAATCAGACCTCAAAATGTCAAATGTATAGGTTATGGTAAAGAATAATGAAGCCTATAGATTATGGTAATGAATAATGAAGTCTAGGTTATGGTAATGAATAATGAAGCCTATAGGTTATGGTAATGATTAATGAAGCCTATAGGTTATGGTAATGAATAATGAAGTCTAGGGTTATGGTGATGAATAATGAAGCCTATAGGTTATGGTAATGAATAATGAAGCCTATAGATTATGGTAATGAATAATGAAGTCTAGGTTATGGTAATTAATAATGAAGAATATAGATTATGGTAATGAATAATGAAGTCTAGATTAGGGTAATGAATAATGAAGCCTATAGGTTATGGTAATGAATAATGAAGTCTAGGTTATGGTAATGAATAATGAAGCCTATATGTTATGGTAATGAATAATGAAGCCTATAGGTTATGGTAATGAATAATGAAGTCTAGATTAGGGTAATGAATAATGAAGCCTATAGGTTATGGTAATGAATAATGAAGTCTAGGTTATGGTAATGAATAATGAGGTCTATATGTTATGGTAATAAATAATGAAGCCTATAGGTTATGGTAATGAATAATGAAGTCTAGGTTATGGTAATGAATAATGAAGCCTATAGGTTATGGTAATGAATAATGAAGCCTATAGGTTATGGTAATGAATAATGAGGTCTATATGTTATGGTAATAAATAATGAAGCCTATAGGTTATGGTAATGATTAATGAAGTCTAGGGTTATGGTAATGAATAATGAAGCCTATAGGTTATGGAAATGAATAATGAAGTGTAGGTTATGGTAATGAATAATGAATAATGAAGCCTATAGGTTATGGTAATGAATAATGAAGTCTATAGGTTATGGTAATGAATAATGAAGTCTATAGGTTATGGTAATGAATAATTAAGTCTATAGGTTATGGTAATGAATAATGAAGACTAGGTTATGGTAATGAATAATGAAGCCTATAGGTTATGGTAATGAACTCTAGGTTATGGTAATGAATAATGAAGCCTATAGATTATGGTAATGAATAATTAAGCCTATAGGTTATGGTAATGAAAAAACAATGTTTGTGGGTTACAGTAACTTATTTGTTGTTGTGGGCCCCGTGTAGCTCAGTTGGTAGAGCATGGCGCTTGCAACGCCAGGTTGTGGGTTCGAATACCACGGGGGGCCAGTATGAAAAAAATAAAAAATAATGTATGCACTAACTGTAAGTCGCTCTGGATAAGAGCGTCTGCTAAATGGCAAAAATTTAAAAATCTTGTAATATTCCAAACGGACGTGGCAGTTTCACCATTATGGATTCCAGCTTTAATATCAAATATTCTGTTAACTTCCTGAGAGTTGTGCACTTCCTCTCTTCTTTCTCCATTATTTGAACAGGGTTATATCTCTATCAAGATGACAGAATATATTGGCGCCGGAGGAGATGGCTGACGTTTTACGGGCTCCTAACCAATTGTGCTATTGTGATTGTTTTTTTTGCGTTATTTGTAACTTATTTTGTACATAAAGTTTCTGCCACCGTCTCTTATGACTGAAAAGAGCTTCTGGATATCAGGACTGCGATTACTCACCTCGTACTGGACGAAAATTATTTATTTGACGAGTCGGACACAAAGGATTTACTTCAGACAACCGACAAGGCCCAAATCCCCGTCATTCGCAGGAGAAAGAGACGGAGATATCGGGGACATAGGTCGGGGTGCCTTGTAAGAATCCGACAGAGAGTGGGTTATCTGCCTCTTCCATCAGTCCTATTAGTCAACGTACAATCATTGGATAACAAATTAGACGAACTACGATCACGGATATCCTACCAACGGGACATTTAAAACTGTAATATCATGTTTCACCGAGTTGTGGCTGAACGACGACATGGATAACATACAGCTAGAGGGCTATACGCTGCATCGGCAAGATAGAACAGCCGCATCCGGTAAGACAAGGGGTGGCGGTCTGTGTATATTTGTAAACATCAGCTGGTGCACAAAATCTAATATTAAGGAAGTCTCAAGGTTTTGCTCGCCTGAGGTAGAGTATATTTTGATAAGCTGTAAACCACACTATTTACCAAGAGAGTTTTCATCTATATTTTTCATAGCTGTCTTTTTACCACCACAAACCGATGCTGGCACTAAGACCGCACTCAATGAGCTGTATAAGGCCATAAGCAAACAAGAAAACATTCATCCAGAGGCGACTCTTCTAGTGGCCTGGGACTTTAATGCAGGGAAACTTAAATCATTTCTACCAGCATGTTAAATGTGCAACCAGTGGGAAAAAAAACTCAACACCACCTTTACTCCACACACAGACACACGTACAAAGCTCTCCCTCGCCCTCCATTTGGCAAATCTGACCATAATTCTATCCTCCTGATTCCTGCTTACAAGCAAAAACTAAAGCAGGAAGCACCAGTGACTCGCTTAATAAAGAAGTGGTCAGATGATGCAGATGCTGAGCTACAGGACTGTTTTGCTAGCACAGACTGGAATATGTTCTGGGATTCATCCGATGGCAATGGGGAGTACACCACATCAGTCACTGGCTTCATTAATAAGTGCATCGATGATGTCGTCCCCACAGTGACTGTACGTACATACCCCAACCAGAAGCTATGGATTACAGGCAACATCCGCACTGAGCTAAAGGGTAGAGCTGCCGCTTTCAAGGAGCGGGACACTAACCCGGACGCTTATAAGAAATCCTGCTATGCCCTCCGACGATCCATCAAACAGGCAAAGAGTCAGTACAGGACTAAGATTTAATCGTACTACACCGGCTCTGACGCTCGTCGGATGTGGCAGAGCTTGCAAACTATTACAGACTACAAAGGGAAGCACAGCCGCGAGCTGCCCAGTGACACGAGCATAACAGACGAGCTAAATTACTTCTATGCTCGCTTCGAGGCAAGAAACACTGAAGCATGCATGAGAGCATCAGCTGTTCCGGACGACTGTGTGATCACGCTCTCCGTAGCCGATGTGACTAAGACCTTTAAACAGGTCAACATTCACAAGGCCGCAGGGCCAGACGGATTACCAGGACGTGTACTCCGAGCATGCGTTGTCCAACTTGCAAGTGTCCTCACTGACATTTTCAACCTCTCCCTGACTGAGTCTGTAATACCAACATGTTTCAAGCAGACCACCATAGTCCCTGAGCTCAAGAACACTAAGGTAACCTGCCTAAATGACTACAGACCCGTAGCACTCACGTCTGGGGCCATGAAGTGCTTTGAAAGGCTGGTCATGGCTCGCATCAACACCATTATCCCTGAAAACCCTAGACCCACTCCAGGGGTGCGTGCTCAGTCCCCAGTACCCTATATCGTGCACTATTGACCAGGGCCCATAGGGAACAGGGTACCACTTGGGACCAAGCATTTGGGATGTTTCATGTGATTCCCCCTTCATAAAAAAAAAAAAGGATTTCATTATTTAGAGTTTGCATAAGAGATGAGACTGTCTTTTATAGCAATTAAATGTTATTAGTCATGCAATTCAAGCTGTGCCTCGAGGGAAGTGAACCCTGCGTCCCAAAATGGCACCCTATGCCTTATATAGTGCACTGCTTTTGACCAGAGCCCTATGGATCCTTTTTTGGGATCCAGCCAGAAAGTAGTGCACTATAAAGGGAATATGATACTATTTGGGATGCTGCCCGAGTCTAATTTGTATGAGTCTGCTACTTCTCATACTGGCGACTGAATATTAAAGAAACATGGATACTTCAGCGATGTGACAGAGTGCATAGACATGCTGGGCTACTGAAGATTTACAAAGCAACAACCTGGAGCATTAATTTTGAGGGACCTTTCTCCTCCATGTAATTCCATCAGGATGTGATGTAGAACCAGCTTGATGCGTCGCATTTGGACTTCTGTTGCTCTCGTCCTTTCTGACATGGGAAGTGGGTGGGATTTTTAATCATCCACATGAGATGAAAATATGATGCATAATAAAATACAGCTAGTAACCTAACCACCATGTTTGAATAATGACAACCGAATTTGCATTAGGCTTCTCCGTATTCATTTAATGCTGATCACAGAAGTGTACATTCATTAATGAACCATCACAGGGTGGTATCTGTGACACTTGGCCAATGAATGAATAATGCTCTTGGGTTGCGTCCCAAATAGCACCCTATTCCCTATCGTTTAGCAGACGCTCTTATCCAAAGCGACATTCAGGAGCAATTAGGGTTAAGTGCCTTGCTCAAGGGCACGTCGGCAGATTTTTCACCTAGTCGGCTCGGGGATTAGAACCAGCGACCTTTTGTTCAGGGCCCAAAGGGATCTGGTCCAAAAGTAGTGCACTACATAGGGAATAGGGTGCTATTTGGGATGCGGCCTTGGTTAACATATGCTTGCCATTACATCGGACATCTGCAATGTCACACCCAGGGTTATTGAATTGGTAGGATTATCCTTGTTTTCTTCTAAACCCCACTTCATTGAATTGCGCCGTGACGTTATTATATATAGCTCCGCTTTACTAGCATCACACATAGACCATTTACGTTTTAGTCATTTAGCAGACGCTCTTATCCAGAGCAACTTACAGTTAGTGTACAGGATACATTTACACAGGGTATCCCATACAGATCATCATTTAATTTACCACTACGTTTATTCGCCACAGGATACAACTTATTCAATGTGACGAGGTACTGGAGTGGTTGTATATAGAGGTCAGTGTCAGTACCTTATTCAATGTACAGGGGTACTGGAGTGGTTGTATATACAGGTCAGTGTCAGTACCTTATTCAATGTGCAGGGGTACTGGAGTGGTTGTATAGACAGGTCAGTGTCAGTACCTTATTCAATGTGCAGGGGTACTGGAGTGGTTGTATATACAGGTCAGTGTCAGTACCTTATTCAATGTGACGAGGTACTGGAGTGGTTGTATATACAGGTCAGTACCTTATTCAATGTGCAGGGGTACTGGAGTGGTTTGTATATACAGGTCAGTTCCTTATTCAATATGCATGGGGTACTGGAGTGGTTGTATATACAGGTCAGTACCTTATTCAATATGCAGGGGTACTGGAGTGGTTTGTATATACAGGTCAGTTCCTTATTCAATATGCAGGGGGTACTGGAGTGGTTGTATATACAGGTCAGTGTCAGTTCCTTATTCAATGTGCAGGGGGTACTGGAGTGGTTTGTATATACAGGTCAGTTCCTTATTCAATATGCAGGGGTACTGGAGTGGTTGTATATACAGGTCAGTACCTTATTCAATATGCAGGGGGTACTGGAGTGGTTGTATATACAGGTCAGTGTCAGTTCCTTATTCAATATGCAGGGGTACTGGAGTGGTTGTATATACAGGTCAGTACCTTATTCAATATGCAGGGGGTACTGGAGTGGTTGTATATACAGGTCAGTGTCAGTTCCTTATTCAATATGCAGGGGGTACTGGAGTGGTTGATGTAGGTTTACACATAAAAAGTGACTGGTAGTAGGATATACATTTAAACAGGAGTAATAGTGACCAGCAGCAGGATAAATAGACAGATTCTATTATATACATGTAAACATGTATATACATGTTCGTTTTTTCTTTAAGAAGCCCTCCTGTTCTCCACTCATTACCTGTATTAACTGCACCTGTTTGAACTCGATACCTGTATAAAAGACACCTGTCCACACACTCAATCAAACAGACTCCAACCTCTCCACAATGGCCAAGACCAGAGACCTGTGTAAGAACATCAGGGATAAAATTGTAGACCTGCACAAGGCTGGGATGGGCTACAGAACAATAGGCAAGCAGTTTGGTGAGAAGGCAACAACTGTTGGCGCAATTATTAGAAAATTGAAGAAGTTCAAGATGACGGTCAATCACCCTCGGTCTGGGGCTCCATGCAAGATCTCACCTCGTGGGGCATCAATGATCATGAGGAAGGTGAGGGATCAGCCCAGAACTACACGGCAGGACCTGGTCAATGACCTGAAGAGAGCTGGGACCACAGTCTCAAAGAAAACCATTAGTAACACACTACGCCGTCATGGATAAAAATCTTGCAGCACACGCAAGGTCCCCCTGCTCAAGCCAGCGCATGTCCAGGCCTGTCTGAAGTTTGCCAATGACCATCTGGATGATCCAGAGGAGGAATGGGAGAAGGTCATGTGGTCTGATGAGACAAAGATATATATTTTTGGTCTAAACTCCACTCGCCGTGTTTGGAGGAAGAAGAAGGATGAGTACAACCCCAAGAACACCATCCCAACCGTGAAGCATGGAGGTGGAAACATCATTCTTTGGGGATACTTTTCTGCAAAGGGGACAGGACGACTGCACCGTATTGAGGGGAGGATGGATGGGGCCATGTATCGCGAGATCTTGGCCAACAACCTCCTTCCCTCAGTAAGAGCATTGAAGATGGGTCGTGGCTGGGTCTTCCAGCATGACAACGATCCAAAACACACAGCCAGGGCAAATAAGGAGTGGCTCCGTAAGAAGCATCTCAAAGTCCTGGAGTGGCCTAGCCAGGCTCCAGACCTGAACCCAATAGAACATTTTTGGAGGGAGCTGAAAGTCCGTATTGCCCAGCAACAGAACCGAAACCTGAAGGACCAAAGGAGGAGTGGGCCAAAATCCCTGCTGCAGTGTGTGCAAAACTGGTCAAGACCTACAGGAAACGTATGATCTCTGTAATTGCAAACAAAGGTTTCTGTACCAAATATTAGGTTCTGCTTTTCTGATCTATCAAATACTTATGTCATGCAATAAAATGCAAATGAATTACTTAAAAATCATACAATGTGATTTTCTGGATTTTTGTTTTAGATTCCGTCCCTCACAGTTGAAAGTGTACCTATGATAAAAATTACAGACCTCTACATGCTTTGTAAGTAGGAAAACCTGCAAAATCGGCAGTGTATCAAATACTTGTTCTCCCCGACAGTCTGGTATGGTCATCTGAGCTGGTGGAGATCATCCTCACGTTCAATATGACAGTCTGGTATGGTAATCTGATCTGGTGGAGACCATCATCACATTCAATATGACAGTCTGGTATGGTAATCTGATCTGGTGGAGACCATCCTCACGTTCAATATGACAGTCTGGTATGGTAAACTGATCTGGTGGAGACCATCCTCACGTTCAATATGACAGTCTGGTATGGTAATCTGAGCCTGAGGAGACCATCCTCACGTTCAATATGACAGTCTGGTATGGTAATCTGATCTGGTGGAGACCATCCTCACGTTCAATATGACAGTCTGGTATGGTAATCTGAGCCTGAGGAGACCATCCTCACGTTCAATATGACAGTCTGGTATGGTAATCTGAGCTGGTGGAGACCATCCTCACGTTCAATATGACAGTCTGGTATGGTAATCTGAGCCTGAGGAGACCATCCTCACGTTCAATATGACAGTCTGGTATGGTAATCTGAGCTGGTGGAGACCATCCTCATGTTCAATATGACAGTCTGGTATGGTAATCTGAGAGGTGGAGACCATCCTCACGTTCATTATGACAGTCTGGTATGGTAATCTGAGCTGGTGGAGACCATCCTCACGTTCAATATGACAGTCTGGTATGGTAATCTGAGCCTGAGGAGACCATCCTCACGTTCAATATGACAGTCTGGTATGGTAATCTGAGCTGGTGGAGACCATCCTCACGTTCAATATGACAGTCTGGTATGGTAATCTGAGCCTGAGGAGACCATCCTCACGTTCAATATGACAGTCTGGTATGGTAATCTGAGCTGGTGGAGACCATCCTCACGTTCAATATGACAGTCTGGTATGGTAATCTGAGCTGGTGGAGACATTCCACACGTTCAATATGACAGTCTGGTATGGTAATCTGAGCCTGAGGAGACCATCCTCACGTTCAATATGACAGTCTGGTATGGTAATCTGAGCTGGTGGAGACCATCCTCATGTTCAATATGACAGTCTGGTATGGTAATCTGAGCTGGTGGAGACCATCCTCACATTCAATATGACAGTCTGGTATGGTAATTTGAGCTGGTGGAGACCATCCTCACGTTCAATATGACAGTCTGGTATGGTAATCTGAGCTGGTGGAGACCAACCTCACGTTCAATATTACAGTGTGGTATGGTAATATGAGCTGGTGGAGACCATCCTCACGTTCAATATGACAGTCTGGTATGGTAATCTGAGCTGGTGGAGACCAACCTCACGTTCAATATTACAGTCTGGTATGGTAATATGAGCTGGTGGAGACCATCCTCACGTTCAATATGACAGTCTGGTATGGTAACCTGAGCCTGAGGAGACCATCCTCACGTTCAATATGACAGTCTGGTATGGTAATCTGAGCCTGAGGAGACCATCCTCATGTTCAATATGACAGTCTGGTATGGTAATCTGAGCCTGAGGAGACCATCCTCATGTTCATTATGACAGTCTGGTATGGTAATATGAGCTGGTGGAGACCATCCTCACGTTCAATATGACAGTCTGGTATGGTAATCTGAGCTGGTGGAGACCATCCTCACGTTCAATATGACAGTCTGGTATGGTAATCTGAGTTGGTGGAGACCATCCTCACGTTCAATATTACAGTCTGGTATGGTAATCTGAGCTGGTGGAGACCATCCTCACGTTCAATATGACAGTCTGGTATGGTAATATGAGCTGGTGGAGACCATCCTCACGTTCAATATGACAGTCTGGTATGGTAATCTGAGCCTGAGGAGACCATCCTCATGTTCAATATGACAGTCTGGTATGGTAATCTGAGCCTGAGGAGACCATCCTCATGTTCAATATGACAGTCTGGTATGGTAATCTGAGCCTGAGGAGACCATCCTCATGTTCAATATGACAGTCTGGTATGGTAATATGAGCTGGTGGAGACCATCCTCACGTTCAATATGACAGTCTGGTATGGTAATCTGAGCTGGTGGAGACCTTCCTCACGTTCAATATGACAGTCTGGTATGGTAATCTGAGCTGGTGGAGACCATCCTCACATTCAATATTACAGTCTGGTATGGTAATCTGAGCTGGTGGAGACCATCCTCACGTTCAATATGACAGTCTGGTATGGTAATCTGAGCTGGTGGAGACCATCCTCACGTTCAATATGACAGTCTGGTACGGTAATCTGAGCTGGTGGAGACCATCCTCACGTTCAATATGACAGTCTGATATGGTAATCTGAGCCTGAGGAGACCATCCTCACGTTCAATATGACAGTCTGGTATGGTAACCTGATCTGGTGGAGACCATCCTCACGTTCAATATGACAGTCTGGTATGGTAATCTGAGCCTGAGGAGACCATCCTCACGTTCAATATGACAGTCTGGTATGGTAATCTGAGCTGGTGGAGACCATCCTCACATTCAATATGACAGTCTGGTATGGTAATCTGAGCTGGTGGAGACCATACTCACGTTCAATATGACAGTCCGGTATGGTAATCTGAGCTGGTGGAGACCATCCTCACGTTCAATATGACAGTCTGGTATGGTAATTTGAGCCTGAGGAGACCATCCTCACGTTCAATATGACAGTCTGGTATGGTAATCTGATCTGGTGGAGACCGGTCTAGGTGTAGTGTATAGTGGTATAGGTGTAGTGTATAGTGGTCTAGATGTAGTGTATAGTGGTCTAGGTGTAGTGTATAGTGTATAGTGATCTAGGTATAGTGTATAGTGTATAGTGATCTAGGTGTAGTGTATAGTAGTCTAGGTGTAGTGTATAGTTGTCTAGGTGTAGTGTATAGTGGTCTTGATGTAGTGTATAGTGGTCTAGGTGTAGTATATAGTGGTCTAAGTGTAGTGTATAGTGGTCTAAGTGTAGTGTATAGTGGTCCAGGTGTAGTGTATAGTGGTCTATGTGTAGTGTATAGTGGTCTAGGTGTAGTGTATAGTTGTCTAAGTGTAGTGTTTTATGGTCTAGGTATAGTGTATAGTGTATAGTGGTCTAGGTGTAGTGTATAGTTGTCTAGGTGTAGTGTATAGTGGTCTTGATGTAGTGTATAGTGGTCTAGGTGTAGTATATAGTGGTCTAAGTGTAGTGTATAGTGGTCTAAGTGTAGTGTATGGTGGTCTAGGTGTAGTGTATAGTGGTCTATGTGTAGTGTATAGTGGTCTAGGTGTAGTGTATAGTTGTCTAAGTGTAGTGCATTGTGGTCTAGGTATAGTGTATAGTGTATAGTGGTCTAGGTGTAGTGTGTAGTGTATAGTGGCCTAGGTGTAGTGTATAGTGGTCTAGGTGTAGTGTATAGTGGTCTAAGTGTAGTGTATAGTATATAGTGGTCTAGATGTAGTGTATAGTGGTCTAGGTGTAGTGTATAGTGTATAGTGGTCTAGGTGTAGTGTATAGTGGTCTAGGTGTAGTGTATAGTGGTCTAGGTGTAGTGTATAGTGGTCTAGTTGTAGTGTATATTGGTTTAGGTGTAGTGTATAGTGGTCTAGATGTAGTGTATAGTGGTCTAGGTGTAGTGTATAGTGTATAGTGGTCTAGGTGTAGTGTATAGTGGTCTAGGTGTAGTGTATAGTGGTCTAGGTGTAGTGTATAGTGGTCTAGTTGTAGTGTATAGTGGTCTAGGTGTAGTGTTTAGTTGTCTAGGTGTAGTGTATAGTGGTCTAAGTGTAGCGTATGGTGGTCTAGTTGTAGTGTATAGTGGTCTAGGTGTAGTGTATAGTGGTCTAGATGTAGTGTATAGTGGTCTAGGTATAGTGTATAGTGGTCTAGGTGTAGTGTATAGTGGTCTAAGTGTAGTATATAGTGGTATAGGTGTAGTGTATAGTGGTCTAGGGTAGTGTATTGTGGTCTAGGTGTAGTGTATGGTGTATAGTTGTCTAGGTGTAGTTTATAGTGTATAGTGGTCTAGGTGTAGTGTATAGTGGTCTAGATGTAGTGTATAGTGGTCTAAGTGTAGTGTATTGTGGTCTAGGTTTAGTGTATGGTGTATAGTTGTCTAGGTGTAGTGTATAGTTTATAGTGGTCTAGGTGTAGTGTATAGTGGTCTAGATGTAGTGTATAGTGGTCTAGGTGTAGTGTATAGTTGTCTAGGTGTAGTGTATAGTTATCTAAGTGTAGTGTATTGTGGTCTAGGTGTAGTGTATAGTGTAAAGTGGTCTAGGTGTAGTGTACAGTGTATAGTGGTCTAGGTGTAGTGTATAGTGGTCTAGGTGTAGTTTATAGTGGTCTAGGTGTAGTGTATAGTGGTCTAAGTGTAGTGTATTGTGGTCTAGGTGTAGTGTATGGTGTATAGTTGTCTAGGTGTAGTGTATAGTGTATAGTGGTCTAGGTGTAGTGTATAGTGGTCTAGATGTAGTGTATAGTGGTCTAAGTGTATTGTATTGTGGTCTAGGTGTAGTGTATGGTGTATAGTTGTCTAGGTGTAGTGTATAGTTTATAGTGGTCTAGGTGTAGTGTATAGTGGTCTAGATGTAGTGTATAGTGGTCTAGGTGTAGTGTATAGTTGTCTAGGTGTAGTGTATAGTTGTCTAAGTGTAGTGTATTGTGGTCTAGGTGTAGTGTATAGTGTAAAGTGGTCTAGGTGTAGTGTACAGTGTATAGTGGTCTAGGTGTAGTGTATAGTGGTCTAGGTGTAGTTTATAGCTGTCTAGGTGTAGTGTATAGTGGTCTAAGTGTAGTGTATTGTGGTCTAGGTGTAGTGTATGGTGTATAGTTGTCTAGGTGTAGTGTATAGTGTATAGTGGTCTAGGTGTAGTGTATAGTGGTCTAGATGTAGTGTATAGTGGTCTAAGTGTATTGTATTGTGGTCTAGGTGTAGTGTATGGTGTATAGTTGTCTAGGTGTAGTGTATAGTTTATAGTGGTCTAGGTGTAGTGTATAGTGGTCTAGATGTAGTGTATAGTGGTCTAGGTGTAGTGTATAGTGGTCTAAGTGTAGTGTTTAGTGATCTAGGTGTAGTGTATAGTGGTCTAGGTGTAGTGTATAGTGGTCTAGGTGTAGTATATAGTGTATAGTGTATAGTGGTCTAGGTGTAGTGTATAGTGGTCTAGGTGTAGTGTATAGTGATCTAGGTGTAGTGTATAGTGGTCTAGGTGTAGTGTATAGTGGTCTAGGTGTAGTGTATAGTGGTCTAGGTGTAGTGTATAGTGTATAGTGTATAGTGGTATAGGTGTAGTGTATAGTGTATAGTGTATAGTGGTCTAGGTGTAGTGTATAGTCGTCTAGGTGTAGTGTATAGTGTATAGTGTATAGTGGTATAGGTGTAGTGTATAGTGTATAGTGTATAGTGGTCTAGGTGTAGTGTATAGTGATCTAGGTGTAGTGTATAGTGGTCTAGGTGTAGTGTATAGTGGTCTATATGTAGTGTATAGTGGTCTTGGTGTAGTATATAGTGGTCTAGGTGTAGTGTATAGTGGTATTGGTGTAGTCTATAGTGGTCTAGGTGTAGTGTATAGTGGTCTAGGTGTAGTTTATAGTGGTCTAGGTGTAGTGTATAGTGGTCTAGGTGTAGTGTATAGTGATAAAGATGTAGTGTATAGTGTATAGTGGTCTAGGTGTAGTGTATAGTGGTCTAGGTGTAGTGTATAGTGGTCTAGATGTAGTGTATAGTGGTCTAGATGTAGTGTATAGTGGTCTAGGTGTAGTGTATAGTGGTCTAGGTGTAGTGTATAGTTTATAGTGGTCTATATGTAGTGTATAGTGGTCTAGGTGTAGTGTATAGTGTATAGTGTATAGTGGTCTAGGTGTAGTGTATAGTGGTCTAGGTGTAGTGTATAGTGTTTAGTGGTCTAGGTGTAGTGTATAGTGGTCTAGGTGTAGTGTTTAGTGGTCTAGGTGTAGTGTATAGTGTATAGTGGTCTATATGTAGTGTATAGTGGTCTAGGTGTAGTGTATAGTGTTTAGTGGTCTAGGTGTAGTGTATAGTGGTCTAGGTGTAGTGTATAGTGGTCTAGGTGTAGTGTATAGTGTTTAGTGGTCTAGGTGTAGTGTATAGTGGTCTAGGTGTAGTGTATAGTGTTTAGTGGTCTAGGTGTAGTGTATAGTGGTCTAGGTGTAGTGTATAGTTGTCTAGGTGTAGTGTATAGTGTATAGTGGTTTAGGTGTAGTGTATAGTTTATAGTGATCTAGGTGTAGTGAATAGTGGTCTAGGTGTAGTGTATAGTGGTCTAGTTGTAGTGTATAGTGTCTAGGTGTAGTGTATAGTGGTCTAGGTGTAGTGTATAGTGGTCTATATGTAGTGTATAGTGGTATTGGTGTAGTGTATAGTGGTCTAGGTGTAGTGTATAGTGGTATTGGTGTAGTCTATAGTGGTCTAGGTGTAGTGTATAGTGGTCTAGGTGTGGTTTATAGTGGTCTAGGTGTAGTGAATAGTGGTCTAGGTGTAGTGTATAGTTTATAGTGATCTAGGTGTAGTGTATAGTGGTCTAGGTGTAGTGTATAGTGATCTAAGTGTAGTGTATAGTGGTCTAGATGTAGTGTATAGTGGTCTAGGTGTAGTGTATAGTGGTCTAGGTGTAGTGTATAGTGGTCTAAGTGTAGTGTATTGTGTATAGTTGTCTAGGTGTAGTGTATAGTGTATAGTGGTCTAGGTGTAGTGTATAGTGGTCTAGTTGTAGTGTATAGTGGTCTAGTTGTAGTGTATAGTGGTCTAGGTGTAGTGTATAGTGGTCTAGGTGTAGTGTATAGTGGTCTAAGTGTAGCGTATAGTGGTCTAGGTGTAGTGTATAGTTGTCTAGGTGTAGTGTATAGTGGTCTAGATGTAGTGTATAGTGGTCTAGGTGTAGTGTATAGTGGTCTAGGTGTAGTGTATAGTGGTCTAGGTGTAGTGTGTAGTGGTCTAGATGTAGTGTATAGTGGTCTAGGTGTAGTGTATAGTGGTCTAGGTGTAGTGTATAGTGGTATAGGTGTAGTGTATAGGTTATAGTGATCTAGGTGTAGTGTATAGTGGTCTAGGTGTAGTGTATAGTGGTCTAGATGTAGTGTATAGTGGTCTAGGTGTAGTGTATAGGGGTCTAGGTGTAGTGTATAGTGGTCTAGGTGTAGTGTGTAGTGGTCTAGATGTAGTGTATAGTGGTCTAGGTGTAGTGTATAGTGGTCTAGGTGTAGTTTATAGTGGTCTAGATGTAGTGTTTAGTGGTCTAGGTGTAGTGTATAGTGTATAGTGGTCTAGGTGTAGTGTATAGAAATCTAGGTGTAGTGTATAGTGGTCTAGGTGTAGTGTGTAGTGTATAGTGGTCTAGGTGTAGTGTATAGTGGTCTAGGTGTAGTGTATAGTGGTCTAGGTGTAGTGTATAGTGTATAGTGGTCTAGGTGTAGTGTACAGTGATCTAGGTGTAGTGTATAGTGGTCTAAGTGTAGTGTATTGTGGTCTAGGTGTAGTGTATAGTGGTCTAGATGTAGTGTATAGTTGTCTAGGTGTAGTGTATAGTGGTCTAGGTGTAGTGTATAGTGGTCTAGGTGTAGTGTATAGTGGTCTAGGTGTAGTGTATAGTGGTCTAGATGTAGCGTATAGTGGTCTAGATGTAGTGTATAGTGGTCTAGATGTAGTGTATAGTGGTCTAGGTGTAGTGTATAGTGGTCTAGGTGTAGTGTATAGTGGTCTAGGTGTAGTGTATAGTGGTCTAGGTGTAGTGTATAGTGGTCTAGGTGTAGTGTATAGTGGTCTAGGTGTAGTGTATAGTGGTCTAGATGTAGCGTATCGTGGTCTAGATGTAGTGTATAGTGGTCTAGGTGTAGTGTATAGTGGTCTAGGTGTAGTGTATAGTGGTCTAGGTGTAGTGTATAGTGGTCTAGGTGTAGTGTATAGTGGTCTAGGTGTAGTGTATAGTGTATAGTGATCTAGGTGTAGTGTATAGTGGTCTAGGTGTAGTGTATAGTGGTCTAGATGTAATGTTTAGTGGTCTAGGTGTAGTGTATAGTGGTCTAGGTGTAGTGTATAGTGGTCTAAGTGTAGTGTATAGTGGTCTAGTTGTAGTGTATAGTGGTCTAGGTGTAGTGTATAGTGGTCTAGGTGTAGTGTATAGTGGTATAGGTGTAGTGTATAGTGTATAGTGGTCTAGATGTAGTGTATAGTGGTCTAGGTGTAGTGTATAGTGGTCTAAGTGTAGTGTATAGTGGTCTAGGTGTAGTGTATAGTGGTCAAAGTGTATTGTATTGTGGTCTAGGTGCAGTGTATAGTGGTCTAAGTGTAGTGTATTGTTGTCTAGTTGTAGTGTATGGTGGTCTAGGTGTAGTGTATAGTGGTCTAGGTGTAGTTTATAGTGGTCTAGATGTAGTGTATAGTGTTTAGTGGTCTAGGTGTAGTGTATAGTGGTCTAGGTGTAATTTATAGTGGTCTAGATGTAGTGTATAGTGTTTAGTGGTCTAAGTGTAGTGTATAGTGGTCTAGGTGTAGTTTATAGTGGTCTAGATGTAGTGTATAGTGTTTAGTGGTCTAGGTGTAGTGTATAGTGTTTAGTGGTCTAGGTGTAGTGTATAGTGGTCTAGGTGTAGTGTATAGTGGTCTAGGTGTAGTGTATAGTGTTTAGTGGTCTAGGTGTAGTGTATAGTGGTCTAGGTGTAGTGTATAGTGGTCTAGGTGTAGTGTATAGTTGACTAGGTGTAGTGTATAGTGTATAGTGGTTTAGGTGTAGTGTATAGTGTATAGTGATCTAGGTGTAGTGTATAGTGATCTAGGTGTAGTGTATAGTGGTCTAGGTGTAGTGTATAGTGGTCTAGGTGTAGTGTATAGTGGTCTAGGTGTAGTGTATAGTGGTCTAGATGTAGTGTATAGTGAATAGTGGTCTAGGTGTAGAGTATAGTTGTCTAGGTGTAGTGTATAGTGGTCTAGGTGTAGTGTATAGTGGTCTAGATGTAGTGTATAGTGAATAGTGGTCTAGGTGTAGTGTATAGTGTATAGTGATCTAGATGTAGTGTATAGTGGTCTAGGTGTAGTGTATAGTTGTCTAGGTGTAGTGTATAGTGGTCTAGATGTAGTGTTTAGTGGTCTAGGTGTAGTGTATAGTGGTCTAGGTGTAGTGTATAGTGGTCTAAGTGTAGTGTATAGTGGTCTAGTTGTAGTGTATAGTGGTCTAGGTGTAGTGTATAGTGGTCTAGGTGTAGTGTATAGTGGTATAGGTGTAGTGTATAGTGTATAGTGGTCTAGATGTAGTGTATAGTGGTCTAGATGTAGTGTATAGTGGTCTAGGTGTAGTGTATAGTGGTCTAAGTGTAGTGTATTGTGGTCTAGGTGCAGTGTATAGTGGTCTAAGTGTAGTGTATTGTGGTCTAGTTGTAGTGTATAGTGGTCTAGGTGTAGTGTATAGTGGTATAGGTGTAGTGTATAGTGGTCTAGGTGTAGTTTATATTGTTTAGTGGTCTAGGTGTAGTGTATAGTGGTCTAGGTGTAGTTTATAGTGGTCTAGATGTAGTGTATAGTGTTTAGTGGTCTAGGTGTAGTGTATAGTGTTTAGTGGTCTAGGTGTAGTGTATAGTGGTCTAGGTGTAGTGTATAGTGGTCTAGGTGTAGTGTATAGTGTTTAGTGGTCTAGGTGTAGTGTATAGTGGTCTAGGTGTAGTGTATAGTGGTCTATGTGTAGTGTATAGTTGTCTAGGTGTAGTGTATAGTGTATAGTGGTTTAGGTGTAGTGTATAGTGTATAGTGATCTAGGTGTAGTGTATAGTGATCTAGGTGTAGTGTATAGTGGTGTAGGTGTAGTGTATAGTGGTCTAGGTGTAGTGTATAGTGGTCTAGGTGTAGTGTATAGTGGTCTAGATGTAGTGTATAGTGAATAGTGGTCTAGGTGTAGTGTATAGTTGTCTAGGTGTAGTGTATTGTGGTCTAGGTGTAGTGTATAGTGGTCTAGATGTAGTGTATAGTGAATAGTGGTCTAGGTGTAGTGTATAGTG